>NC_092337.1:25937500-26237500 GCF_046630445.1 Rutidosis leptorrhynchoides
TAAGTATAGAGGACGAGAGTGTTACCTTTTCAGTTGATAGAGCAATGCAACAACCGCAATCTGCAGATGATACATGTTATTATATTCAAACTATAGATTCACATGCAGAATTGTTAGAAGAATTTTCAAAATTACAAGGAACAGGAGAATGTTCTTTAGGAGAAGGTAATGAACCAACTGATGAAGCTGAAATGTTAGCTACACTTATAGCTAATGGATATGAACCAACAATAGAAGAAATTCAAATGCTAAAGAAGAAGACAGATATTGATACAAATCATCGATAGAAGAACCTCCGAAATTAGAGTTAAAGCCACTTCCAAACCATTTGGAATACGCTTATTTACATGGTGAATCTGAATTACCTATAATAATATCGTCTTCTCTTACTGAAAATGAGAAATCACAACTCATTTCTGTGTTGAAAGCTCATAAACCAGCCATTGCATGGAAGATTCATGATATTAAAGGAATAAGTCCTTCGTATTGCACACATAAAATCCTTATGGAAGAAGGTCATAAAATGTATGTGCAACGCCAACGAAGACTAAATCCGAATATGCAAGATGTAGTTAAAAAAGAAATTATTAAACTGCTAGATGCAGGTCTAATTTATCCAATTTCTGATAGTCCATGGGTAAGCCCAGTTCAATGCGTGCCTAAGAAGGGTGGCATGACTGTCATTACAAATGAAAAAAATGAGCTTATTCCTACTAGGACTGTAACAGGATGGCGTGTATGTATTGATTATAGAAAATTAAATGACGCCACCAGAAAAGATCACTTTCCCTTACCTTTCATTGATCAAATGTTGGAAAGATTATCCGGAAATAGTTACTATTGTTTTCTAGATGGATTTTCCGGATATTTTCAAATTCCAATAGCACCCGAGGACCAAGAGAAAACCACATTCACGTGCCCTTATGGTACTTTTGCTTACAAACGCATGCCATTTGGACTTTGCAACGCCCCTGCAACCTTTCAAAGGTGCATGATGGCGATTTTTCACTACATGATAGAAGAATGCATGGAAGTTTTCATGGATGACTTTTCAGTCTTCGGTGATACATTTGAATCATGTCTAGTTAATCTGGAACGAATGCTTATTAGATGCGAACAATCAAATCTAGTACTTAATTGGGAGAAATGCCATTTCATGGTTAAAGAAGGCATCGTTCTTGGACATAAAATTTCAAAAGAAGGAATTGAAGTGGATAGAGCTAAAGCAGATGTAATTGCTAAACTTCCACATCCCACCAATGTTAGAGGAGTTAGGAGTTTTCTAGGGCATGCCGGTTTTTACCGACGTTTCATAAAAGATTTTTCTAAAATTGCCACTCCTATGAATAAACTCTTAGAAAAGGATGCTCCATTCATCTTTTCAGATGAATGTATCAAATATTTTAATATTCTTAAAGAGAAACTCACTAATGCGCCGATCATGATAACACCAAATTGGAATCTACCGTTTGAACTAATGTGCGATGCAAGTGATTTTGCAATGGGAGCTGTTTTAGGACAAAGGATTGAAAAATGATTTCAACCTATATATTATGCTAGTAAGACGTTACAAGGAGCACAAACGAACTATACAACTACTGAAAAAGAACTCCTTGCTATTGTCTTTGTTTTTGACAAATTTTGTTCATAACTCGTTCTAGCAAAAACGGTGGTCTATACCGACCATTCTGCTCTTAGATACCTATTTACGAAACAAGATGCTAAATCAAGATTAATTCGTTGGATCTTACTCTTACAAGAATTTGATATTGAAATCCGAGATAAAAGAGGAGCAGAAAATCTCGCCGCTGATCATCTTTCTCGTCTTGAAAATCCCAAATTAGAAGTTCTAAATGAATCGGCTATACAAGACAACTTTCCTGATGAATATCTATTGAAGATAGATTATAATGAAATTCCATGGTTTGCAGACTATGCAAACTACTTAGTATGTGGATTTCTTGAAAAAGGATTATCGTACCAAAAACAAAAGAAATTCTTCAGTGATATAAAACACTATTTTTAGGAAGATCCACATCTGTTTAAAAGTTGTCCAGATGGAATAATACGCCGATGTGTATTCGGAGATGAAGCTAGTAAAATTTTAAACCATTGTCACACAGGACCAACAGGAGGGCATTATGGGCCTCAACTAACAGCAAGAAAAGTTTACGATGCTGGATTCTATTGGCCTACAATTTACAAAGACGCACACCTTCTTTGCAAATCCTGTGATGCATGTCAAAGGGCCAGAAAAATAAGTCAACGTGATGAAATGCCACAAAATGTCATACAAGTATGTGAAGTATTTGACATTTGGGGTATTGACTTTATGGGTCCATTTCCAAAATCTAATAATAATCTCTACATTCTCGTTGCCATTAATTATGTATCTAAATGGGCGGAAGCACAAGCTCTCCCAACTAACGATGCACGAGTTATAGTCAACTTTTTAAAACGTCTTTTTGCAAGGTTTGGAACACCGAAAGCTTTAATAAGTGATCGGGGAACTCATTTCTGTAATAATCAACTTGAGAAAGTTCTTAAAAGATATGGAGTAACTCATAAAATATCCACCACATATCATCCACAAACAAGTGGACAAGTTGGAAATACCAACCGAGCTTTAAAACGTATTCTAGAGAAAACCGTAGGATCAAATCCGAAGGAATGGTCCATTAAATTGGAGGATGCACTCTGGGCTTTTAGAACAGCCTACAAAACTCCAATTGGAACCACACCTTTTAGACTTGTTTATGGAAAAGCATGTCATCTTCCAGTAGAAATTGAACACAAAGCATTTTGGGCTTTGAAGACATGTAATCTTGATATACATGAAGCTGGACGTCTACGATTAAGTCAACTAAACGAATTAGAAGAGTTAAGACATGAAGCATACGAAAATTCATTAATCTATAAAGAAAGAACGAAGAAATGGCATGATAAAAGAATCAGAAGTTTAAAAGAATTTAAAGAAGGAGACAGAGTTCTTCTTTTCAATTCACGATTCAAGCTATTTCCTGGAAAATTGAAATAAAGATGGTCTGGACCATTCATAGTCAAAAGAGTTTTCCCATACGGAACGATAGAATTAATAAATTCAAATGGGATTGAATTTAAAGTTAATGGTCACAGAGTTAAACACTACATAGATAGTCCAATGGAATTCGACAATGAAGTTAATCACAATTTCGATACCACAGCTAACTAAGTGTGGGGAGAATCAAGTCTTTAAAAGATAATATGTATTTCTGTTAGAGTTAGATTGTCTGTTTTCGTGTAGTTCTCGAAAATGGAACTCGAATGGTCTTTCCCTAGCAGACCCTAAAGAACTAGTCTTCTCCCCCCATTCTGAATTTTTATTTTTTTAGGTTTTTACGAAATGAAGACTGCCTGTGAACTAAACCATGATCTAATGCTACACGCTTTGATCACTAAAGGTAATAATGACACACTACCGAGTGAAATATTATAAGTAATCAGAGAAAGATTGGACGGAGTAAGAAAAGAATCCAGATGCGAAGATAATAAGTTACAATTTGGTAAAGGAAAATCAAAATCCACAGCGAAAAGAAGAGCACGACACCTAGAAAGATGTCACAAATGCGGAAAATGGTCACATGGAGGTAAATGTTCAAATAATCAAACCTATTCAAATACCGAATTTGTTACTTTATGCAGAGACGGACCGTTCATATGTTTAGAAGAAAAAATACTGAATGCTCGAGGTTACGCCTATGTAGCCATGGAAAACCAATTAAACCGACTATCTTATGAATGAGATAGATCATATAACTAAGAATACTTTCTCACAGGTAAGTCTGTACAGTTTTTATTTTTATTTTTATTTTTAACCTTTTGATAATAAACGCTAATTTGTTCGCTATAAAGTATTAAATTAGTATTAAATAAAATTAGGTTTGGCGACCGAAATTATTGATATCATTCAAAAATTTATTACATCACTGCGAAATTTAACGTTTACTCTTAAGGTATAAATATCTTTAATCAATCAACACAAAATATTTCAAAAATTCGTCATGAGTTAAATTAGGTCATGGAACCGAAATTACTTTACCGAAAAGAGGGGCGTATATTTTTGATAATATTTGATTGATTAAAGTGGGATAAAAGCCAAAAAGATTTTTAATTTTATTTTTACCATGTTTTTAAAATTAATATATAAATCTTAAATTAATATTGTAAACTTTGTAAAAACAATATATTTAAAATTGTAAATATTTGAAAAATTAATATAAGTTTGCTGTAATTTTATAATTTGAATTTTTAAATTAAGTTTGGTGTGAATTTTTAAAATATGAATTTTTAATCTTATGCATTTCAAATTTTAAGTTTGGTGTGAATTTTTAATATTAATTTTGAATTTTATGTATTTTTTAAGTTTGGTGTGAATTTAAAAACAAAAATTTACTTTATCTCATTAAGTTAAAGATAAGATTTTTAAAATTCGTCGTAAGTTGAAGACTAGGTCTTTGAACCGAAATTGCTTTACCCGAGGGAGGGACGAGAACTTTTATTATCATTATTTTTAATCTTATTGAATTAAAGTATGCCAAAAACATTAAAAAACCCAAAAATCTTTACTTTTAAAAAACCGCGCTTTGATTTGACAAATTTTAAAATTTTGTCGAGGGACAGACTAGGACAACGATCCGAAACGCCCTCGCTCCTAAAGGAAACAAAATTTTTAAAATTTAATTAATTATAAGTTTTATAAAGTATAAGGATTTATAAAAAAAAAAAAAAAAACTGAAAGTACTGTAGCCGGCACCCCATACGATCGCATGGGGTTTGTACTTGGAACCCATGCGATCGCATGGGGACCAAATGCAGGCCTGATACATACAGCCTATCTGTTCTGCCTCACACCAACACACACACAAAACATACGAAAATACTCCCAAATCACCTCTAAAATTCGCCATTTTTCACCGTAATTCGTCATTTTTCTTGCTCTAATCATGCCTAGATTCTCATTCTTCAGCAAATTGGTAAAAATTACACCCCTAAACTCTATAAATTCCTAGTTTTTGTGATAATTACCAATTTTTTACCTAATGCAATTTTGTTAATTTCTAGTGTAATTAGTGTTAAATTGTTAGTATTTTATGCATGTATAACCTAGATTGATGCTATTTAACATGATTTGAAGCCAAAAACTTCAAAAATTTTAGAAATCTAGGGTTTGTGTTCTTGAGCAATTTGGGGCTTTTTGATATAAACAGGTTATGGCCGATTTTTGTCATGAATTATTGCTAAATTGAGTAGTGTAACATGTTTAGTTAGTTAAATGATCCAAATATTGAACCTAAACATGATTTTTGGAGATTAAAGTGGACTTTTTAAGTCCAAAATTCATGAACTTGATTAATTTGATGTAATTGCCATTTGAGACTTGTTTAATTATTAGTAATGACTATTTTGACATGTTATTTGAGTTAAATGCTTATGAACTTTATATACATTTTCATATGTGCTTATTTGAAAAGTGTAGAATTGTGAAAAATTGTGAAAATATGTATAAGTTTAATTTTGATTTAACATGTTATAGTGATTGTTTTAAGTCGTTATTTTGCTAACACTAATGCATATTTGGATGCACAAATTTTGTGTTTAATGTGTTTTGCAGAAAGCCGATACTGGAGGTTCAGGAGCATCATCATCTAGACGACCAGCACCAGCACCAGAACCAGAACCAGAACCAGAAATGCAACACGAACAAGAACCACAACAACAGCCTGATCAGCACATACCTTATTATGATCCGGTACAGTTTGTTGATGAACTCATAGTATTCCCAATGAGGCCGCCAGTAGAATTCCCAACGATTCCTGAGCACACTCTGCATTCTAATCTGAGATTTGATAGGAGATGGAGAGATTACGAGACATATCAAAGGAACAAATTCAAATTGGTAACAAAAAAATGTAGAGGTGCCAAGGTTAATCGATTGGGCCCCTTTGGAAACGGTCCATCTAGCTGACCGTGTTAGACAGCTTTTAGTTCAAAGGTATGGCAGTTCTTCTTTTACAGATTGGGAACGTCTTTTCACCATTCGTAGACCTGTATATAAGGAATGGTGTGTTGAGTTGATGAGTACTGTATCACTTGATACAAATATAGTTAGAATTGATGATAGAAGATTTCTTAGGTTTATCCTTGGCGGTAGGATGTACAGAATGTCCATGCTGGTGAAAGGGTAGATAGTAACTTTGACGCTGACGCCATTTGGAGGCGTATGTCACATTTTGATGTTTTTACACGAGCAGGAGGACACTCCTATACACATATTGACAGAGCCGAGCTTCGTATTATTCATAGATTTTTGGCTAACTCGATTACACAGAGAGGTCATAATAAAGAAAAAATTACCTTACATGATTTATTCTACCTAAAGTGTATTCGGGATCCTAGAAGCTTTGTCAATATACCTTACTGTGTTGCTTTTTATTTATCTAAAATGGTAGAGGGAATGCAGGACGGGAGTATAATAGGAGGAGGTATTTTTGTTACTCTCATTGGAGAGTATTTAGGTGTTGATAGGAACCAAGGGGGTCCATTACAGCTTTGTAGAGAATAGGTTGAGCCCTTAGGATTGAAAGTTTATGTGGGTGCTAAGGTATTGAAAAGTAGACGTAACCAGGCAGTACCCTATGAGGGATCTCATCCTCAGGTAGAGAGAGGCTCAGACGAGGAAATGGAGGAGGCGGAAGACATTAGGGATGTCTTTCGAGATGCTATTCTCGACGTCCACGTTCGTATAGATGAGGAAGCAATGACGAACGCGGCCAGACATAGTATGTATGAGCAGTGGAACTCCGAACGAGTATACGAGGATTATAGGCGACGCCAACACGATAGCTGGTTAGTTCATCAGCACCAAATCATGAGCCAGCTATCATATCAGGTACCAAATAACTATGTACCTACTCGACCTGCTCATTTTCCGCCACATAGCCCCGATATCCGACCACCCTTTAACCGGTATGACTATAACCAAGCCAATCAGAACACCTATAACCAACAATGGAACTCACCTGACGAGATGAACTGGAACCCATATCCAGACTGATTTAGTTCCATTTGGTTATTTATATGATTTTTATGTTTTTATCTTTTTACTTATTCATGTTTAAACTTATGTTATTGAATATACTTATGTAATCGTTATCAATTTTATTATTATTGTGTACTAATATTTCACATTTAGAATTTGAAAGTGGGATATTAAGTCCCATTTCAAATTGCCATGCATGTTTATATTTGTATGTATGTATATTGTAAATTGTACAAAACTGGGTAAAACAGCGCATTTTCAAAGACTGGCATTAAGTTCAGCAAAAGCTACTAATTTTGACGACAAGATGACAAATAAATGTGATGTAACAACAGACGAAATGAACAAATGATATGCACCATTTATCATTCAGCAACTAAACGACAATATGTTTGGAAACTTTGGTAAAATTTAATCATTTTTACGCTAATCACCCTCAATAATTTAAATTGTTACTGATTTCTTGCAAATGAGGGCATTGCAAGATCTTAAGTGTGGGAAGGGGCTAAATTCTTTCGGATTTTTAAAATTTTTATCTTAAACACTTGGTACCATTAAAAATACTAGTAACGTAGTAGTTGTATTAGAATCTAGTGCTCTCTGATGATAAAGAACAGCCCTAGTCTTATATACTGACTACCCAATTCTAGTAAAATTTTTCAAAAATTTTCAATTAAATGAACTCAAAATCATGTTTATACATATTTATGAACGATAAAACTAGGTGTTAACACCGAAATTATTGTTACCTCAGAAAGGACATAAATTGAGAAACAAACCAAAATGTTAAAATTCATTTAAAATGGAATAGAGGACAATAAAAAGGAAAATAAAAGCCAAGTGTGGGAAAAATTACCAAGTTATCTTAAACATATGTCACATATTTCTGTAACAAATAACTGAAAATACTTTTGCTTTGGACTAAACTAAACTATTTTACCCGATGAAAGAAAAGAAGAGATGGATCTACACGATGAATCAATTCCATCATTAAAAGGAAGTAAATTCTTCCGAAAAAGAAACGCGCTTCTTGATTTAGGTCATGAAGTTGTCGTCCAGACCAGCTGTAGGTTGACGAAAAACCTAGAAAAGTCATCACTAAAATCAGCAGGAAATCCACGGACCTCAGCATTAAACAGGGTCGCCAAGTGGTCAGATTTATCCTAACCATGAGAATGATTTATCTCGTACAATGGGGGGGCACCATGCAAATTAGCTGGATAAGACTAATGAATCAGATCCCCAGAAAGGATAATCTCCTTAAAGATTAAAAATCAGCTTTTAAGACTGATATTACTCAATCCTAGAGATTGACCTTAAAGATTGAGAATTCAAACTCATGGAATTCAATGATATCTAAACTCGAGCTTGAACGAGAAAATATTTTGATCAAATTATAAACCGATTTGTTTTCTGAAAATCCATTTTCAATGCGTTCATTACCATTGAACGTAAAATCCTAGGAATTCACCTGGAATTCATTAGGTCATCTGAACCAAATCGGGTGTCAACCGTAAGAACGGTGGTTGCATAGCATGGTCGAAGACAGGACCTTGTGCCAGACCGAAAAATCATAAGGGTGAGCTTTACTATTGCTCCTACAAAGGATAGTAATTGCGTCCGACACGTTATAGACCATAATTAAAAGCATGTCAGGGGACATTGCCTTAACAGTTGCTTGTTCAACGCTTTCCTTTATAACCGGACGGTAGTTTACCGAAAGGTAATATACGGAGCAAGTATACTGGATGTGTTGCTTTCCTAATACAAGGTTAGCAAGTGGGTGACACAAAACCACAAGTTTTGAGCTAAAATTTTCAAATCTGAAACCCACCAAGCCCACAAAAATATTTTGCAAACACCGGTGAAGGGTTATTCCGGAAAACTTATCTAGGGTAAAAACTAGATTTAATTTTCAAAAGATCAAATGTTTTCATAAAGATCCAATTTCCTTAATGGATCTAAATTTTATAGTCATGTGGGACTGTAAACCACATCGTTACTACCATTGTTTATACCGCCGTATTGAAATCACTGATGTACAAAGTGTGAAAAATAAAGAAGTGATTCTTATATTTCAAGACTATATTGCTTGAGGACAAGCAACGCTCAAGTGTGGAAATATTTGATAATGCTAAAAACGAAGATATGTGACTTCTCCCAGCTGGCCATGCGATCGCATGGCCTGGAGGCACAAAAGCCATGCAATCGCATGGCTCTGAAATCCAGCCCAGGTCCTATAAATTCAACGCGTTTTGGCCAAAATAAACACATCTTTTCTTCTCTTCATCATACGTAAAGTATATATATATATATATATATATATTTTTTAATTTTAATTTTAAATTTTAATTTCTAATAATAAGGGTGTGTTAGCGAATGTTGTAAGGATGTAAGTCGAAATTCTGTCCGTGTAATGCTACGCTATTTTTAATCATTGTAAGTTATGTTCAACCTTTTTAATTTAATGTCTCGTAGCTAAGTTATTATTATGCTTATTTAATCCGAAGTAATCATGTTGTTGGGCTAAAAATATTAAAATTGGGTAATTGGGCTTTGTACCATAATTGGGGTTTGGACAAAAGAACGACACTTGTGGAAATTAGACTATGGGCTATTAATGGGCTTTATATTTGTTTAACTAAATGATAGTTTGTTAATTTTAATATAAAGATTTACAATTGGACGTCCCTATAAATAACCATATACACTCGATCGGACACGATGGGCGGGATATTTATATGTACGAATAATCGTTCATTTAACCGGACACGGGAATGGATTAATAGCCACTAGAATTATTAAAACAGGAGTGAAATTATGTACAAGGACACTTGGCATAATTGTTAACAAAGTATTAAAACCTTGGGTTACACTCAGTCGACATCCTGGTGTAATTATTAAACAAAGTATTAAAATCTTGTTACAGTTTAAGTCCCCAATTAGTTGGAATATTTAACTTCGGGTATAAGGATAATTTGACGAGGACACTCGTACTTTATATTTATGACTGATGGACTGTTATGGACAAAAACCAGACGGACATATTAAATAATCCAGGACAAAGGAAAATTAACCCATGGGCATAAAACTAAAATCAACACGTCAAACATCATGATTACGGAAGTTTAAATAAGCATAATTCTTTTATTTCATATTTAATTTCCTTTATTTTATATTTAATTGCACTTCTAATTATCGCATTTTTATTGTTATTGTATTTAATTGCACTTTTAATTATCGTACTTTTTAATTATCGCAAGTTTATTTTATCGCACTTTTATTATTCGCAATTTCATTATCGTTATTTACTTTACGCTTTAAATTAAGTCTTGTATTTATTTATTATTTTACATTTGGTTTTAACTGCGACTAAAGTTTTAAAATCGACAAACCGGTCATTAAACGGTAAAAATCCCCCTTTATAATAATAATATTACTTATATATATATTTGTATTTTTATAAAAGTAAACTAATATAGCGTTAAGCTTTGTTTAAAGATTTTCCCTGTGGAACGAACCGGACTTACTAAAAACTACACTACTGTACGATTAGGTACACTGCCTATAAGTGTTGTAGCAAGGTTTAAGTATATCCATTCTATAAATAAATAAATATCTTGTGTAAAATTGTATCGTATTTAATAGTATTTCCTTCTAAAATTTAATAGTATTTTATACCCCTTAGCTTTAACATCAACTTTCAATCCTAAGGACTCAACCTGTTCTCTACAAAGCTGTAATGGACCCCCTTGGTTCCTATCAATACCTAAATACTCTCCAATGAGAGTAACAAAAATACCTCCTCCTATTATACTCCCTTCCTGCATTCCCTCTACCATTTTAGATAAATAAAAAGCAACACAGTAAGGGATATTGACAAAGCTTCTAGGATCCCGAATACACTTTAGGTAGGATAAATCATGTAAGGTAATTTTTTCTTTATTGTGACCTCTCTGTGTAATTGAGTTAGCCAAAAATCTATGAATAGTACGAAGCTCGGCTCTGTCAATATGTGTATAGGAGTGTCCTCATGCTCGTGTAAAAACATCAAAATGTGACATACGCCTCCAAATGGCGTCAGCGTCAAAGTTACTATCTACCCTTTCACCATAATGAATCAAATTTGTACAATCGGGTAATAGTAACTCATCAGGAGTATATATCTGTAAGGCCCTGGCCATGTCCAGCATGGACATTCTGTACATCCTACCGCCAAGGATAAACCTAAGAAATCTTCTATCATCTATTCTAACTATATTTGTATCAAGTGATACAGTACTCATCAACTCAACACACCATTCCTTATATACAGGTCTACGAATGGTGAAAAGACGTTCCCAATCTGTAAAAGAAGAACTGCCATACCTTTGTACCAAAAGCTGTCTAACACGGTCAGCTAGATGGACCGTTTCCAAAGGGGCCCAATCGATTACCCTTGGCGCCTCTACATTTTTTGTTACCAATTTGAATTTGTTCCTTTGATATGTCTCGTAATATCTCCATCTCCTATCAAATCTCAGATTAGGATGCAGAGTGTGCTCAGGAATCGTTGGAAATTCTACTGGCGGCCTCATTGGGAATACTATGAATTCATCAACAAACTGTACCGGATCATAATAAGGTATGTGCTGATCAGGCTGTTGTTGTGGTTCTTGTTGTGGTTCTTGTTCGTGTTGCATTTCTGGTTCTGGTGCTGGTGCTGGTCGTCTAGATGATGATGCTCCTGAACCTCCAGTATCGGCTTTCTGCAAAACACATTAAACACAAAATTTGTGCATCCAAATATGCATTAGTGTTAGCAAAATAACAACTTAAAACAATCACTATAACATGTTAAATCAAAATTAAACTTATACACATTTTCACAATTTTTCACAATTCTACACTTTTCAAATAAGCACATATGAAAATGTATACAAAGTTCATAAGTATTTAACTCAAATAACATGTCAAAATAGTCATTACTAATAATTAAACAAGTCTCAAATGGCAATTACATCAAATTAATCAAGTTCATGAATTTTGGACTTAAAAAGTCAACTTTAATCTCCAAAAATCATGTTTAGGATCAATGTTTGGATCATTTAACTATCTAAACATGTTACACTACTCAATTTAGCAATAATTCATGACAAAAATTGGCCATAACCTGTTTATATCAAAAAGCCCCAAATTGCTTAAGAACACAAACCCTAGATTTCTAAAATTTTTGAAGTTTTTGACTTCAAATCATGTTAAATAGCATCAATCTAGGTTATACATGCATAAAATACTAACAATTTAACACTAATTACACTAGAAATTAACAAAATTGCATTAGGTAAAAAATTGATAATTATCACAAAAACTAGGAATTTATAGAGTTTAGGGGTGTAATTTTTACCATTTTGCTGAAGAATGAGAATCTAGGCATGATTAGAGCAAGAAAAATGACGAATTACGGTGGAAAATTGGCGAAATTTGGCGAAGATTTGAGAGAGTTTCGTGTTTATGTGTGTGTTGTGTGGAGAAGACAGACCTGCTGTCTGTTTTGAGTCTGGCCTGCATTTGGTCCCCATGCGATCGCATGGGGTGCCGGCTACAGTGATTTGGCTTTTTTTTTTAAAGGGTATACTTTATAAAACATAAAATTAATAAAATTTTAAAAATTTGTTTCTTTTTAGGATGAGGGCGTTTTGGATCGATGTCCTAGTCTGTCCCTCGACAAAATTTTTAAAATTTGTCAAATCAAAGCGCGGTTTTAAATGTAAAGATTTTTGGATTTTTAATGTTTTTGGCATACTTTAATTCAATAAGATTAAAAATAATGATAATAAAAGTTCTCGTCCCTCCCTCGGGTAAAGCAATTTCGGTTCAACGACCTAGTCTTCAACTCACGACGAATTTTAAAAATCATATTTTTAACTTAGCGAAATAAAGTAAATTTTTGTTTTTAAATTCACACCAAACTTAAATTTAAAATGCATAAAATTAAAAATTCACACCAAACTTAATTAAAAATTCATATTATTAATTCACACCAAACTTATATTATATTTTTGTTTTTATACATACAAACTTATATTAAAAAGAATAATTTTTAAAATATTTACAAACTTAAATATATTGATTTTACAAAGTTCAAAATATTAATTTAATGTTTATATATTAATTTTAAAAACATGGTAAAAAAATAAAATTAAAAATCTTTTTGGTCTTTTATCCCACTTTAATCAATCAAATATCATCAAAAATATGCGCCCCTCTTTTCGGTAAAGTAATTTCGGTTCCATGACCTAATTTAACTCATGACGAATTTTTGAAATATTTTGGGTTGATTGATTAAAGATATTTATACCTTAAGAATAAACGTTAAATTTCGCAGTGATGTAATAAATTTTTGTATGATATCAATAATTTCAGTTGCCAAACCTAATTTTATTCAATACCAATTTAATACTTTATAGCGAACAAATTAGCGTTTATTATCAAAAGGTTAAAAATAAAAATAAAAAATAAAAACTGTATAGACTTACCTGTGAGATAGTATTCTTAGTTAAATGATCTATCCCATTCATAAGATAGTCGGTTTAATTGGTTTTCCATAGCTACATAGGCGTAACCTCGAGCATTCAGTGTTTTTTCTTCTAAACATATGAACGGCCCGTCTCTGCATAAAGTAACAAATTCGGTGTTTGAATAGGTTTGATTATTTGAACATTTACCTCCATGTGAACATTTTCCGCATTTGTGACATCTTTCAAGGTGTCGTGCTCTTCTTTTCGCTGCGGATTTAGATTTTCCTTTACCAAATTGTAACTTATTATCTTCGCATCTGGATTCTTTTCTTACTCCGTCCAATCTTTCTCTGATTACTGATACTAGATCACTCGAAAGTGTGTCATTATTACGTTTAGTGATCAAAGCGTGTAGCATTAGACCATGGTTTAGTTCACAGGCAGTCTTCATTTCGTAAAAACCTAAAAAAATAAAAATTCAGAATGGGGGGAGAAGACTAGTTCTTTAGGGTCTGCTAGGGAAAGACCATTCGGGTTCCATTTTCGAGAACTACACGAAAACAGAAAATCTAACTCTAACAGAAATACATATTATCCTTAAAAGACTTGATTCTCCCTACACTTAGTTAGCTGTAGTGTCGAAATTGTGATTAACTTCGTTGTCGACTTCCATCGGACTATCTATGTAGTGTTTAACTCTGTGACCATTAACCTTAAATTTAATTCCATTTGAATTTATTAACTCTACTGTTCCATATGGGAAAACTCTTTTGACTATGAATGGTCCAGACCATCTCGATTTCAATTTTCCAGGAAATAGCTTGAATCGTGAATTGAAAAGAAGAACTATGTCTCCTTCTTTAAATTCTTTTGAACTTCTGATTCTTTTATCATGCCATTTCTTCGTTCTTTCCTTATAGATTAACGAATTTTCGTATGCTTCATGTCTTAATTCTTCTAATTCGTTTAATTGACTTAACCGTAGACGTCCAGCTTCATGTAAATCAAGATTACATGTCTTCAAAGCCCAAAATACTTTGTGTTCAATTTCTACTGGAAGATGACATGCTTTTCCTTAGACGAGTTTAAAAGGTGTGGTTCCAATTGGAGTTTTGTAGGCTGTTCTAAAAGCCCAGAGTGCATCCTCCAATTTAATGGACCATTCCTTCAGATTTGATCCTACGGTTTTCTCTAGAATACGTTTTAAAGCTCGGTTGGTATTTTCAACTTGTCCACTTGTTTGTGGATGATATACGGTGGAGATTTTATGAGTTACTCCATATCTTTTGAGAACTTTCTCAAGTTGATTATTACAGAAATGAGTACCCCGATCACTTATTAAAGCTTTCGGTGTTCCAAACCTTGCAAAAAGACGTTTTAAAAAGTTGACTACAACTCGTGCATCGTTAGTTGAAAGAGCTTGTGTTTTCGCCCATTTAGATACATAATCAATGGCTACGAGAATATAGAGATTATTATGAGATTTTGGAAATGGACCCATAAAGTCAATACCCCAAATGTCAAATACTTCACATACTTGAATGACATTTTGTGGCATTTCATCACGTTGACTTATTTTTCCGGTCCTTTGACAAGCATCATAGGATTTGCAAAGAAGGTGTGCGCCTTTGTAAATTGTAGGCCAATAGAATCCAGCATCATAAACTTTTCTTGCTGTTAGTTGAGGCCCATAGTGCCCTCCTGTTGGTCCTGTGTGACAATGGTTTAAAATTTTACTAGCTTCATCTCCAAATACACATCGGCGTATTATTCCATCTGGACAACTTTTAAACAGATGTGGATCTTCCCAGAAATAGTGTTTTATATCACTAAAGAATTTCTTTCATTTTTGGTACGATAATTCTTTTTCAAGGAATCCACATACTAAGTAGTTTGCATAGTCTGCAAACCATGGAATTTCATTATAATCTATCTTCAATAGATATTCATCCGGAAAGTTATCTTGTATGGCCGATTCATTTAGAACTTCTAATTCAGGATTTTCAAGACGAGAAAGATGATCAGCGGCAAGATTTTATGCTCCTCTTTTATCTCGGATTTCAATATCGAACTCTTGTAAGAGTAAGATCCAACGGATTAATCTTGGTTTGGCATCTTGTTTCGAAAATAGGTATCTAAGAGCAGAATGGTCGGTATAGACCACCGTTTTTGCTAGAACGAAATATGAACGAAATTTGTCAAAAGCAAAGACAATAGCAAGGAGTTCTTTTTCAGTAGTTGTGTAATTCGTTTGTGCTCCTTGTAACGTCTTACTAGCATAATATATAGGTTGAAATTATTTTTCAATTCTTTGTCCTAAAACGGCTCCCATTGCAAAATCACTTGCATCGCACATTAGTTCAAACGGTAGATTCCAATTTGGTGTTATCATGATCGGCGCATTAGTGAGTTTCTCTTTAAGAATATTAAAAGATTTGATGCATTCATCTGAAAAGATGAATGGAGCATCCTTTTCTAGGAGTTTATTCATAGGAGTGGCAATTTTAGAAAAATCTTTTATGAAACGTCGGTAAAAACCGGCATGCCCTAGAAAACTCCTAACTCCTAACTCCTCTAACATTGGTGGGATGTGGAAGTTTAGCAATTACATCTACTTTAGCTCTATCCACTTCAATTCCTTCTTTTGAAATTTTATGTCCAAGAACGATGCCTTCTTTAACCATGAAATGGCATTTCTCCCAATTAAGTACTAGATTTGATTGTTCGCATCTAATCAGCATTCGTTCAAGATTAGCTAGACATGATTCAAATGTATCACCGAAGACTGAAAAGTCATCCATGAAAACTTCCATGCATTCTTCTATCATGTCGTGAAAAATCGCCATCATACACCTTTGAAAAGTTGCAGGGGCGTTGCAAAGTCCAAATGGCATGCGTTTGTAACCAAAAGTACCATAAGGGCACGTGAATGTGGTTTTCTCTTGATCTTCGGGTGCTATTGGAATTTGAAAGTATCCGGAAAAATCATCTAGAAAACAATAGTAACTATTTCCGGCTAATCTTTCCAACATTTGATCAATAAAAGGTAAGGGAAAGTGATCTTTTCTGGTGGCGTCATTTAATTTTCTATAATCAATACATACACGCCATCCTGTTACAGTCCTAGTAGGAATAAGCTCATTTTTCTCATTTGTAATGACAGTCATGCCACCCTTCTTAGGCACGCATTGAACTGGGCTTACCCATGGACTATCAGAAATTGGATAAATTAAACCTGCATCTAGCAGTTTAATAATTTCTTTTTTAACTACATCTTGCATATTCGGATTTAGTCTTCGTTGGCGTTGCACATACGTTTTATGACCTTCTTCCATAAGGATTTTATGTGCGCAATACGAAGGACTTATTCCTTTAATATCATGAATCTTCCATGCAATGGCTGGTTTATGAGCTTTCAACACAGAAATGAGTTGTGATTTCTCATTTTCAGTAAGAGAAGACGATATTATTACAAGTAATTCAGATTCACCATGTAAATAAGCGTATTCCAAATGGTTTGGAAGTGGCTTTAACTCTAATGTCGGAGGTTCTTCTATCGATGATTTGTATCGATATCTGTCTTCTTCTTTTAGCATTTGAATTTCTTCTGTTGTTGGTTCATATCCATTAGCTATTAGTGTAGCTAACATTTCAGCTTCATCAATTGGTTCATTACCTTCTCCTAAAGAACATTCTCCTGTTCCTTGTAATTCTGGAAATTCTTCTAACAATTCTGCATGTGAATCTATAGTTTGAATATAATAACATGTATCATCTGCAGATTGCGGTTGTTGCATTGCTCTATCAACTGAAAAGGTAACACTCTCATCCTCTATACTTAGGGTCAGTTTCTTACCAAACACGTCTATCATTGCTTTAGCCATGTTTAAGAATGGTCTTCATAATATGAGAAGAACTTGAGAATCTTCTTCCATGTCCAGAACAACAAAATCTACTGGAAATACTAAAGTGCCAACTTTAACTAGCATGTTCTCCATTATCCCTCTAGGATATTTTATTGATCGATCGGCTAGTTGTATACTTATTCTGGTTGGTTTCAATTCTCCAAGGTCTAGTTTAGTGTATAGTGAATACGGCATTAAATTTATACTAGCACCTAAGTCTGCTAATGCTTCTATTGAACTAAGACTACCCAGAAAACATGGAATTGTGAAACTTCCTGGATCAGATAATTTTTCTGGTATCTTATTCAACAGCACTGCTGAACAATTAGCATTCATAGTAACGGTCGAGAGTTCTTCCATTTTCTTTCTATTTGAGATTAGATCTTTCAGAAATTTAGCATATCTAGGCATTCCTGAAATCACATCAATGAAAGGAAGATTTACATTTATCTGTTTAAACATATCCAAGAATTTGGATTGCTCGGCTTCAAGTTTCTCTTTCTTCATTTTACTCGGGTAAGGAAGTGGTGGTTGGTATGGTTTAACATAAGGTTTAGTCTTAACTGTGTTATCTTCATTAACCTTTTCAACTACCGGTTCTTTTTCCTTATCTTGATCAGGTTGTGGTTCTTGTGGAGTAGGAATAGCTTCATCAGAAGTTACAGGTATTTCAGATGGTTTAAGTGTTGTACCACTTCTTGTGGTAATGGCTTTAGCTGTTTCATTCTGGGGGTTTGCATTTGTATCACTAGGTAAACTTCCCGATTTTCTTTCACCTATTAACCTTGCTAGGTTACTTACTTCTTGTTCCAAGTTTTGAATAGAAGCTTGTTGATTTCTAAATGCTTGAGCATTTTGTTCATTAGTTTGTTTTTGAGATGTGAAAAACTGCGTTTGAGTTTCAACTAGCTTCGTCATCATATCTTCTAAATTCAGCTTTTTATCATCGGGTTGTGGTGGTTTGTTTTGAAAATTAGGTCTTTGCTGGTTGTAAGAATTGTTAGATACTTGTTGATTGCTAGGACCTTATTGGTTGTTGTATGGAATATTTCGGTTATAATTCTGATTTTGATTGTAAATCGGTCTTGGCGGTTGATAATTATTCTGATAATTATTTCCAGGCCTTTGGTTTAGATATGAAACATTCTCTCTTTGTTCCATTGTTAATTCAATACTGAGACAATCTTTTGTCAAATGTGGTCCTCCACACTGCTCACAACTAATTCGTATTGAGTGGATATCTTTAGTCATCTTTTCCATTCGTCTCTCCACAGCATCTATCTTTGCGGAAATGGAATCTAAGTCATGGCTAGAATCGGCTCTAGCTGCTTTAGATGATCTAACGATATCTTTTTCTTGGTGCCACTCATGTGAGTGGGAAGCAGTGTTATCAATAATTTTATAAGCATCAGTTTCGATTTTCTTCATAATGGAACCACCAGCTGCTATATCTATGTCTTTTCTTGTAGTGATGTCGCATCCTTGGTAGAATATTTGTACTATTTGACAGGTGTCTAAACCATGTTGCGGACATCCTCTTAATAACTTTCCAAATCTTGTCCACGCCTCATATAGAGTTTCATTCGATTTCTGTGTGAACGTAACAATTTCTCCTTGAAGTCTTACGGCTTTAGATGCCGGAAAGAATTGTTTAAGAAATTTTTCAACTAAAACGTCCCATGTATCGATCGCCCCTTCAGGTAACGATTCCAACCAATCTTTGGTTTTTCCCTTTAAAGTCCAGGGAAATAACATGAGATATATCTGTTCATCCTCCACTTCTCGGATTTTAAATAGAGTGCAGATCCTATTAAAGGTACGAAGATGTTCATTTGGATTTTCCTTCGGCGCACCACTAAATTGGCATTGATTAGTCACCATGTGTAGAATTTGACCTTTGATTTCATAATCTGGCGCATTAATGTCAGGATGAGTAATTGCGTGACCTTGGCCAGTGCGTTTAGCTCTCATTCGGTCTTCCATACTTAAAGGTTCTAGATTCTCCATAATTGAATTTGTTGAATCGGAATCACTAGAGGATTCTGATTTAATGGTTCGTTCCTCAACAATCTCTGTTTGAATGATTGGTGGTTCCGGAGGAAAATTTAATGGTTCAGGATCTATGAATCGTCCCTGAATATTCTCCGGATTCTCAATTGTGAGGTCGGGTTCAAAAAATGGATTATCGGAAATTTGAATTGGAGTAGTTGGTCGACTGGATGACGATTCTAAAGAAAAATCAACGGCGGTAATATTTGCTAGATGTCTTGATCGAGTTACAGGTGGTGAACATACAAAAGGTGGTGAACGTCTTGCTCGGTGCATTAACTGAATATCCTATTAGTTTTTAAAAGAAAAGAAAAAATTATATAAGTTATCCAATTAATAGACTTTTCTGATTTTGCCCACGTTTCGAATAGCCAAAAGATGCAGCAGAGGGGCAGGATTCGTTTGGTCTCAATATAATTGAGGACTGTTTGGCTCCAATAACCCGGTCCACGTACAAATCCAACTATTACTACGAACCAGAAAATTTTGATGTCTATCAATTTAACCACTTAAAATAAATTTTCGTAATTTTAAGAAATTTAGATAAGAAGTAGAATAAAAATCTATGTCCTAAAACTAGAATGGCGAGAAATAAGAAAGAAAAAGAGCGTGTCGAAAAAGGTCGAAAAAGAAAAGATCGAAAAATAAAAGGCGTCGAAAAATAAGAAAGAAAAAAAAATGACTATAAAACTTAAAAAAAAAACTCGACTAACCCAACCTTATTACTATCACTAACTTAAAATTATAATCGCAAATTGAGATTACTAATTGGAATGATAATTGATACATAGGTAAAAGGTGTCTAAAAATATTAAAGCTTACAAGTAAAACTATATCCCAAATGGCAATATCTTAAAAAGGAACTAAAACTTAAAAAGGCGTCGCAAAATTCTAAAGCACATATATCTTAGTCTAAAGAAAAAGCACTTAAGGGATTTTACGGCAGAGCCTAAAAATCTAGAAATAAAAATAACTATGGCAAAAACTATGTCTTAAAACTAAATACGAGCGAAAAATACAAAAGTTACGCTAAAACAATTAAAAAGGGACAAAATATAAAAATATACTAAAAGTTGTAAAAATTACAATTTTTATAAAAATATTATTTTTATATTATTTATTTTATAAAACTATTAATTTTACAACTTAATTAAACTAATTTAACTAAATATAAAATAAATTAAAAACTAAAATTAAACTAAATAATAAAATATTAAAACCTAATTAGGGTTTATTAAATAATAAAAATAATACACCGTAATAAATGCAGTTTTAGGGTTGCAGTTGGCGTGTCAGACACTCTCATGCGATCGCATGAGTTTATGCCTTCGGGCTCATGCGATCGCATGAGCTGAGGTTTTGGGCCAGGTTACGGGCTGCTACAGTAGCAGGCCCGAGTGTTTTTATATTTTTTTTTCTTTCTGTTTTGAATTTTCTGTTTTATATATTTATGTAATATATTTATATAAATTAAATAAAACTTATATTTTTATAAAATAAAGATAAAGAAACTTTTATAGAACTTAAATATTTAACAAACTCTTAAAAATATTTATATTTTTGTTTTCTTTTTATATTTTCGAATATTTAAAACGTATTTTTACAAAAGCGTAGTTTTTTTTTATATGTGTGGCGTTTCGCTTCGGCATTCCCCGACAGCGGCGCCAAAAATACTTGATAGTTAAAGCTAAGGGGTATAAAATACTATTACATTTTCGCAGGAAATACTATTAAATACGATATAATTTTACACAAGATATTTATTTATTTATTGAATGGATATACTTAAACTTTGCTACAACACTTATAGGCAGTGTACCTAATCGTACAGTAGTGTAGTTTTTAGTAAGTCCGGTTCGTTCCACAGGGAATCTTTTAATCAAAGCTTAACGCTATATTAGTTTAATTTATAAAAATACGAATATATATATAAGTAATATTATTATTTTAAAGGGGGGTTTTTACCGTTTAATGACCGGTTTGTCGATTTTAAAACTTTAGTCTCAGTTAAAACAAAATGTAAAATATTAAATAAATAAAAGACTTAATTTTAAGCGTAAAGTAAATAACGATAATGAAATTGCGATAAATAAAAGTGCGATAAAATAAACTTGCGATAATTAAAAAGTACGATAATTAAAAGTGCAATTAAATACAATAACAATAAATAAAAGTGCTATAATTAGAAGTGCAATTAAATATAAAATAAAAGAAATTAAATATGAAATAAAAGAATTATGCTTATTTAAACTTTCGTAATCATGATGTTTGACGTGTTGATTTTAGTTTTATGCCCATGGGTTAATTGTCCTTTGTCCTGGATTATTTAATATGTCCGTCTGGTTTTTGTCCATAACAATCCGTCAGTCATAAATATAAAGTGCGAGTGTCCTCGTCAAATTATCCTTATACCCGAAGTTAAATATTCCAACTAATTGGGGACTTAAACTGTAACAAGATTTTAATACTTTGTTTAATAATTACACCAGGATGTCGACTGAGTGTAACCCAAGGTTTTAATACTTTGTTATCAATTATGCCAAGTGTCCTTGTACATAATTTCACCCATGTTTTAATAATTCTAGTGGCTATTAATCCATTCCCGTGTCCGGTTAAATGAACGATTATTCGTACATATAAATACCCCGCCCATCGTGTCCGATCGAGTGTATATGGTTATTTATAGGGACGTCCAATTGTAAATCTTTATATTAACATTAACAAATTATCATTTAGTTAAACAAATATAAAGCCCATTAATAGCCCATAGTCTAATTTCCACAAGTGTCGTTCTTTTGTCCAAACCTCAATTATGGTACAAAGCCCAATTACCCAATTTTAATATTTTTAGCCCAACATCATGATTACTTCGGATTAAATAAGCATAATAATAACTTAGCTACGAGACATTAAATTAAAAAGGTTGAATATAACTTACAATGATTAAAAATAGCGTAGCGTTACACGGACAAAATTTCGACTTACACCCTTACAACATTCGCTAACACACCATTATTATTATAAATTAAAATTAAAATTAAAATTATAATATAAATATAAATATTATACGTTGAATGAGGAGAAGAAAAAGATGTGTGTTTTTGCGTCCAAAACTCGCGAACTTTATAGGACAGGCCTGGAAAAAGGGCTAATGCGATCGCATGGGCTTTGCCCTTCAAGGCCATGTGATCGCATGGCCAGCTGGGGAGGCTCAAAAGTATTTGTTTTTTTATGCCGACGGTTTTATAATATAATATAATATATATATATTAATTTTAAGAATTAATTATATATTATATTATATTCATGTGCATAGTTGACTTGTAATTTTTAGTCCGTTGCGTCGAGCGTTGAGAGTTGACTCTGGTCCCGGTTCCGGATTTTCAAACGTCCTTGCGTACAATTTAATATCTTGTACTTTGCGTTTTGAATCTTGTACTCTTGTAATTCTGAGACGTTTCTTATCAATAATTGGAACCTCTTTGATTTTATTTTGTACTTTTGAGCTTTTTGGTCGTTTGCGTCTTCAATTCGTCGAATCTGTCTTTTGTCTTCACCTTTTATTATTTAAACGAATATCACTTGTAAATAAAACAATCGCAACTAAAAGCTTGTCTTTTTTGAGGGATAATGTTATGAAACATATGTTCGTTTTTAACATTATCAAACACCATATGTTATTTAGAGTTCAGATATAAACGCGGTAAATGCCGAATAGTTCAACATTTAACGTTACACCATTCAATTATGAGGTATTGGGGTAAATAATGCACCTAAGGAACTAGGCGCACAAACATCAGTCACCATAGCACTTTTGGTTTGGTTTGTTTTCTTTCTCTTACCCCGTTGTTATTTTATTTGGGCTTTAATCGATTATTCAAGTTATCTTTTTTGTGAAGTTTTCATTTTTGTTATAAAAAAAACTAGGTTGGTTGTCCGCGCTACGATGCAGATATGAAATTCACATAATTTAACTTTCTATATCTAAATCAATTAAATACATACGATTTGAATATTTTTCTTAATCAATAGTATAATAAAAGGGTTAGAATAAATTTTATAACTTTTATATTGACAACACTAAAAGCTTTCATTAAGATGCTTAAAATGCATCAAAGAGAAGGTCCGATTAACCCCGAAAAAGTGATAAAAAATATTTGAGTAACCGTCAGACAAAAGGAAAATTTAAAATAATAAAATGCAACCATGTATTATTATTATTATTATTATTATTATTATTATTATTATTATTATTATTAGTACTACCTTAATACTAAATTTTAATATTAAAAAATAAATACATGACTCATGTGACTGGAACTTTAAGTGATCCAAAAAAGATTTAAGTAACCGTCAAACAAAACATAATTTTAAAATAAATACATAAATTGAACCATATATTATTATTATTATTATTATTATTATTATTATTATTATTATTATTATTATTATTATTATTATTATTATTATTATTATTAATATTAATTATTAGTACCTTAATACTAATTTTTGATATTTAAGTAAAAAATGAGCCAATCATGTGACTAGAATATTACGTTATTTAGTAGTAATAAAAAAATAAAAATAAAAATAAATAAATAATAATAGTAATAAAAATAGTAGTAGTAATAGTAATTAGTAATACTAATAATACATATGTAATAGAGTGACAACAAAACAAAATAAAACAAAACAAAACAAAACAAAACAAAAAAAATAATATTTAAACTAGTTGGAAGTAATCCACTCACATTTTAATCCTTCTCGGTAATAATGGGCTTGAACTAATTGGGCCCAGCTTAATCCTACATAAACTAGCTTGGGCTACCTTCGAGTTTATTAAAACTACCCAAAAACTTCATGTTATATTATTATTGGGCTTAAAGTCGCAATTTTATTTTTCTCTCTACCACTTAAGTGGGTCAATTATATTTAATTCTTTTCTCTACTAATTTAAGGACTTATCGAGTTCTTGTGGTTTCTTATTTTTTTTTTTAAGCGATGAAATCCTCCTAT
Source organism: Rutidosis leptorrhynchoides (assembly GCF_046630445.1). Classification (NCBI taxonomy): domain Eukaryota; kingdom Viridiplantae; phylum Streptophyta; class Magnoliopsida; order Asterales; family Asteraceae; genus Rutidosis; species Rutidosis leptorrhynchoides. The sequence continues at coordinate 25,962,049 of NC_092337.1, forward strand.
AAACAAGCACATTGGCTTCCCCATATAAGTTCAAAACCTCGGGTAATCAAGCCCCCCGAACGCGAGACCTGGTACCAAGTGAATTGCGCATTATGCGCACCCTCTAGTCAAACTCCATTTTTTTTAACAATTTGGTATAGTCAGGAATTGAACACGGGTGGTGTGCTTCATTGGGCAACTCGGTGACCACTCAGGCAAGCCTACATGATTTTGTGGTTTCTTATTGTCGCATATAGTAGATGTTGTTTTTTTTTTTTTTTTTTTTAAATAGTTTATTTTTACTGTGATTCTTTTGAGTGATAAAGACTCTTGGATGTGGTATGGCTCTCCCTCTCTATATTATTCGGTAGCCGGTGCTCGCCATCTTGTTGACTTGCCTAATCTTGCGACTAGCTTTCGTCCTCGTTTTTGGTTAAGTTATGGAGTATTTTCTTTTAGAATTAATGTTTTTATTTGGAGGCTTCGTTTAAATCGTCTTCCTTCTTAAGACAACCAAGAATCCCGAAATGTTGAAGTGCTAATCCTGTTTGAGAGACATGCGGTCTTGAAGTGGAAAATGAAAGTCACAGGTTTGTTGTATATAGCATCAGCAAATAATTTTTGTTGTTGTTTTTCTAACTCATCGTTAGTTATTTATTTTTTTATTTTATAAAATCTTCCGCCGTTAAAAAAGGTTATTTAAATTGTTAGATACTCCGTATATATTTTAGATAACTGTCAGAAACTTTTACGGTATATTAAATACTCCGTATGTAATAGAGAAGATGTTAGGATATAATGTATATCACTATTGGCATGGACTGCGTCAACCGCGCGTGTTAGTTTGCTTGTACTATTGCTTGAATGCCAACAAGTGAAATGTCTTAAAAGATAACGAACAACTGTAATCCATAACCAAATAAACTTTTCAAAAGGTGGAATGTATATTTTTAACTATACATATACGTTTTATTTGTAGTCACAAAGCATATGTGTGGGGAGCATTTTTCTGACTAGGCGATGTAGCTAGTGTTTTACAACTTAAATGTGACAAAGACCGATACGATATGCCTAAAATTTCAATTATCGTCTTTATCAGTTCTGAAAATTCCAACACCCAACTTACATTATTAACTTAATCTAGAAGTTTAGCAATAAATAGAAAATTGATAAATATACTCGTACAAATGTACAATGAAATATAAAATTAAACTTCAAATTTATCAATTAATCAGTACATTTCCATGCCTCCGTTACATTTATTTATTTAACAATTTTTTTTTTTTTGATTTTGCTCGGGCTTTGTGCTGGAGCCCTTCATTTGTATTCCTCAACCTTTTAGGCTTCATTTGTATTCGAGGTTGCTAGTGTTTGGTGACGTGGATTACGGCACCTCTCACCTACGTTATTCTCAAACGGGAGATCGCGGTCTAGGTAGCGATGAATTGAAGAGGAAAGTGACAGTCTCGATGAGAGCCCAGACGAGTCTCGTGTGTGATTGTCTTATATGATATAGCATGATTAAACTATGTACATGAGATTTGATAAAAGAAAGGTGAATTTACGTATAATTTGTTGCTATTGGATATGTAATTAGAAATATGACAGAATAAAAGACGAAGAAAAGAAAGAAGAATGCTCTAAAATGTAGTTGCCTGGAAGTGATTTGCCTAAGTGTATATAACTTCTGATTTTGATATTTCTTGTTGCTAATATTACTTATTGTTTGTTACATATAATAAATGGTCTACTATCATATGTTATCACCTTGTTTACACTTTCTTTAATGGGTAATTTTATGTTGTTTGACTATTTTAATGTATGTATTTGATTTGAATGTTTAAGTATACTTTTTTTTTTTTTGTATTAAGTAATAAATTTAATAAAGTTTGCTACTTAAAAAAATAAGTACATATATATTGTGATTAAGTAGTAAGTTTTAGGGAATTATACAATGTAATCGGTTAAAAAGGTTGAATGGAATATAATGATATGATTCTTCTCAATTAGGGAATTAAGTAGTAAGTTTTAGGGAATTAAGTAGTAAGTTTTAGGGAATTATACAATGTATAGTCACAATACATTTTCTCAATTCGTTTTGTTTCTACTATTCGTTGAATTCATTTTCCTTTTGAAAACGTGTTTGTTTATATATAAATTCTCGTTATTTTTAAAAAAATTTCTTTTCAAAATTCTTATAATTTAGTACTTCATCCGTGTCATATTTATTATTCAGTATTTTTTAAGATACTCTAAAATTAGTTGTCTACTTTAATATAAATTAATAATTAATAAAAATAAAGAGGTAAAGTTAATTAATATATTTAACTATATTTATTTAACACAAAAAATAAATAAAAAGTAAAGAGTATAATCAGTAGCGGAAATAGGATTTGTGGTCATTGATGTCACCAGTTAAAACTCAAAAAAAATTTCTAATAGATGAATTATTTCAATGGTGTTACACAAAAAAATTTACACTATCCACTAGTGTTAGACAAAAAAATTTCTACTGCATCGCGTATTTCAGTGGTGTCCCGTACAATTACTAGTAACATAGTAGATCCTTCCAGAGTATAACTATAAAATATATAAAAAATAAACTGTAATGATGATTTATCTAAATTTAAGTATTTTTATCTATGAAAAACTAACATGAGACAATAGCTTATACAATAGAATATAATCAATATTTCAATACGAAGATATTACGGAGTATAATTTATACGTATAATTGTGATTATACATGTTATTTTTAATATCTAGAAAAACTGGATGTATTTATGGTACGAGCCCACGAGTAGCAACCCAAATGGGACGCGAGTAATAGTGGCAAAAATTTGTTAGTATGTCTTTGTCGGTGGCTAACGTCAATAGTCAATACCAACTACACTTTGCTGGATAACACTGGTTAATTAGTAGTACAATAGTCAAAGGCTACACGTACCAAACATGTGTCAATTTATTCAAATTTCTTTAATTTCCACGTCTCATCCTTTTTTTCAATCATGCATGAGACAACGTAACTTATACTTTTATCCCATCCTGACAACCATATAATATAAAATATATATTATAAAATTTTATTTATATTTAAAAATATAAATAAACTAATAAAGTGTCAAAATATATACAGTACTACTACATGGATTCCCATGTTATGTGAACACATTGGAAGAATATATGCATAAATACCTAATACAAAGTTGTGTAGCTTGAACGTAATGGTTCGGGACCAAATTTTGTTAATGCGTGATATGTCTTTTAATAAGAAAAACACGATGTTTTAGGACAAAATTGCGTATTTCATACACGCTTTAGGTGACAATGTCGATCTTAACTGTATATCATCTAAATTAACTTCTTAAACTTTAGTTTTATATTGATTTCAAGTTAAAAATGTACGGAAGATATAAAAGAATGAAGTACTTGTTGATGAAAACAAAATCTACAAACCTTCACAATTGTATCATATATTCTTCATACGGACACAGATTTATTTGATTCAGAAACTCAAACGTCTAACTTAAAGGGATACAAATCTCATTTCTAATAATCATAATATTAAGGATAACAATAACGATAATGATGATGATGATGATAGTAGTAGTAATAATAATAATAAAAATAATAATAATAATAATAATAATAATAATAATAATAATAATAATAATAATAATAATAATAATAATAATAATAATAATAAGATGAACCAAGCTTTTTTTGTTGAAAAAAATGTAATAACATTAACGGATCGGAGAGAGAATGTGTGAGAGAGAAAAACAAGATAGAGAGGGTGAGAGGGTGAGATATGGCACGACTAGGGCAAGCACGGGTGGAGTACGAGGGCGATACAACGACAACTATGAGGGCAACCACAGCGGGTGGACAAACCGAAACCGATTAACATCGTATATGTACTTCAATTTTTTGGAGGAATCGAAGGTTGTTGATTTCTGGAAGCTCATCAAAAAATTTGGGATGGTAAGGGACGTTTTTATTCCTGAAAACGTTTACACAATGGCAAGAAGTTTGCTTTGTTCGGTTTTCTGAGGTTACAGATTGTTCCAAATTGTTAAAGTCTTTTGAAACCATCATATCAATGAAACTGAGATCAAGATTTTCAAAGCAACTTAACCTCCAAAGCAAACTAATCCTTTCCCTCCCATGGCACATTCCATTCCAAGAGCCCATGTGGGTTTTCATGCTAGCAGGTTACATGATGGGCGTACCTTTTCATATGTATTAGGTCGTAACAAGACGGATTTAAGGGATAAACTGAATGATAGGAGGCGTGTGCAGAATTTTCAAGATGAGTATGTAACAGATGTAGGGAATAAGAGTCAAGATAAGGTTATACAAATTAGCGATGCTACCTGTAATGAGAACTGTGAGATTTTCGAGAAAGCAATTGTTTGCGAAATAAAAAATAAGGATATACTTGATAATCTTGAATCGATTCTCAGTGCTGAAGGGTTTGCTGATGTTGAAATCAAGCGTCAAAAGATGCGGCTGGAGGTGAGCATCCTCTAAACAAATGGATACATAATGCCTGTTTGTGGGATTTCTCCAATTGGCCTGAAGGTCGTATGGTGTGGTTATCGATTACTGGGGTTCCTTTGCCTTGTTGGTCTGAAAAGACATTCTCATTGATTGCCGAAAGATTTGGGGTTGTTTACATGATAGAAAATTGCTCGATCTCAGGCAATCAATGCTTGATTAACGGTAAAGTCTTTGTAAAACTTTCTGAACCAGAGACGGTTAACGACTCATTAAAATTTATCTATAAGTCCTAGGTTTATTTTATTAATGTTAAGGAAGAAGCTAGGGACAATAAGGAAATCAAACCAGAGAGAGCATGTTGCCAACATCATGTCATAATGGGTGTAATTGGCATGGTCCGGATTCAAATTCATCAAGTTACAGCGATTCATATTATATTGATTCAGGTGAGTATTACAACAAGGAGGATAATGAGGGGTATCCTATGGATGATGATGAATTTAGTCTTTACAATGAGGTTCTTAAAAGTGATGATGAAGAGGTTGAGGTGTGATGAACCAGAAATTTCTGACCAAATTTAAACTTAATCTTTAACGTTTCCGACACGATAAGCAAAGTCTGTAAAACTGAATCTCAAAATTCTTGAACTATTCAAATACCCTTCATTTATTCATAATGATGCACAAACAATTATATGTAAATAGATACATATACTATAACTTGAAAACGTAACAAAGTGTTGAGTATATGATACTGTGCATTAAACTTATTGGTTTGATTATCTGATTGATATATTTAGCTACAGAGTTAAAAGATTATGCCAAACGATTGAATTAAAATATATTTATTGAGTCCCTTAAGGATTATGATATTATTACGGATCTCTGTTGTAAGGTCCACGTTGATTTGAGAAATCGTTCATTTTTAATGGTATTCGGAATAAATGATAAAATGTTAGATAATGAAAGTTAGTGGAGAACTAAACTGCATAATATTCAATTGATTTTGTTTCAAACATGTGAAAACGTTTTTCGATATAATAGAATTGGTTAATTAAGTGTGTTTGTTTAAATAACGTAATTTGGACACATACAATAATAAAGAATATTAACTGTTAGAATTAGTTATATGAATAACGTGAGATGTGTATTACAAAACATGTTTATTAATATTAAAAATATATATTAACTTGGTCATAAAACGATTTGATATTATATATATATTCACAAATAGCGAGACAATAATTTATAGAAGTAAATGACCAAAACACTAGAAAGTTTAAGGTATACTTTGAGTGGTGTAGTTTATGGATCATTTAAGGCTATATTTTGACAAAGGTACGTGTCACGAAAGGTAAAATGCAAGTTTTCTAAGTGTACGAAAGGACATTCGAAAAATCGGAACCGGGACATAAGTCGAGTGACGACATACGACTTATCGGAACAAAAATTACAGGTTAAATATGCACGAGAATTTAATATAATATATAAATATTATTTAAATTATATATATATTATATATTAATAAATAAATATGTCGATGAGGAAGAGTTAAAATACATGTGTGAGCTGGAAAAAGGATCCATGCGATCGCATGGAATCCCCTCACATTAGCCATGCGATCGCGTGGCAGGGGAATTCAGGCCACACTATAAAAGCTCGATCATTCTGGCTCAGTTGCACACTCTCAATCTCTCTCGTATATATACATATATTATTATTATTATTATTATTATTATTATTATTATTATTATTATTATTATTATTATTATTATTATTATTATTATTATTATTAAGATTAATAATATTAATCTTATTATTATTAGTATTAGTATTATCAGATATCGTTACCGTTATTATTAGTATTTTACATAAAATATTACGATGAGGTTATGGCCAAACGATTTCAAAAATGGTTATCGAGTGAGTCAAAGCTAAGGAAACTATGGCTTATAGCTATGGAGGTTATGGGTAATGTCGTGGGTATTGTTTGCAAATCAAACCTAGTGTTTATCATCTCTGTTGCGTCTACGTACTTTCCTGCAATATTGAATCACAATATTGATACGTGAGCATTCATATCTTATCTTTTATATATTAATTGTGTATCCATGTCTAGTGCTCGAGGATATATATGTTTATGTATGCTTGTATGCTAAATTTCATCGTTAAACAGTTTATAATGAATCACGAATTAAATACATATATTACTGGTAAAAGGTATATGATATACATGTTTTTGGAAAGCTGACGACAAATCAATAAGTTTTCATTTAGAAATCGCGTAATTTCGATGAACGAATCAAAAGATATGGTCAACTGAATTATGATTGACGTTAATTTGAATTGCTTTTGAATCTGCAATTAATATTTAAACAACTTGTTTGTAAGATTGATAAATTGAATTTTTGAATATTACCAACCGAGTAAATGAATCCTTATATAAGGTACGTCTCGTTTTGTTGAACTATTGTCAAAATTAACGTTTTGAAACGACTTTGGATAATTTTTGTATGTCGAGCATTAGGATTGTGATACACTATGACCTGACCTACCTTGATAGACATTTATTGACCAACATATGTTCTCTTGGTTGAGATCTACGGTTATTTGGTAATCTGAGTTTCGGTCACATTTTGGTGAACGACTTTATATGCTGCTAAGGTGAGTTTCATTTGCTCCCTTTTTAATTGCTTTTGCAATCTATATTTTTGGGCTGAGAATACATGCACTTTATTTTAAACGCAATGGATACAAGTACATACTAAATTCTACACCGAGTTTGAACCGAAAATCCCTTAGCTTTGGTAACTAGTAACTGCCGGTTATAAGAACTGGTGGGCGCGAGTAGTTGTATATGGATCCATAGGGCTTGACATCCCCGTCTGTTCCAGGTATAGAAACCCTAGCCTGAACTATAAAATAGACGTATGCTATTTGAGTTTAGTACACGTTGGTTTGCGTGTATTGTACATGTTGGTTGCATGTATGTTAACACAGGGGTACTTATTATATATACGTTAAAGTTTAATTACCAGGGTGCTCAATTTCGTAGAATATTTTGATAAACGTTTCTGGATGAAACAACTGAAATCTTGTGATCCACCTTTATGTACAGATTATGCAAAATATTAAAACTATGAACTCACCAACCTTTGTGTTGACACTTGTTAGCATGTTTATTCTCAGGTTCCCTAGAAGTCTTCCGCTGTTTGCTTATATGTTAGACAAGCTATGTGCATGGAGTCTTACATGGCATATTTTTTAAGGAAACGTTGCATTCACCAAATCATCACCATGTATCTTATTTTGACTGCATTGTCGACGGAAGTTCTATTGTAAACTATTATTTACGGTGATTGTCTATATGTAGAAATCATCAAATATCGAAAACCTTTGATTTAAATATTCATTTATGGTGTGCCTTTTCAAAAGAATGCAATGTTTACAAAACGTATCATATAGAGGTCAAATACCTCGCAATGAAATCGATGAATGACGTGTTCGTCCATATGGATTTGGAGCGATCATCACAGTTGGTATCAGAGCGTTGGTCTTAGCGAACCAGGTCTTGCATGAGTGTGTCTAACTGATAGTTGTTAAGATGCATTAGTAAGTCTGGACTTCGACCGTGTCTGCATGTTAAAAGTTTTGCTTATCATTTTTTGTCGGAAATTACATACTTATCATTCTTAAGTCTAGAAATGTTTTCCTGCATTTATTGCATGAATAGTGTATAGACAAAATTCGTATCTTAGCGTATCTGTTACTGTAAACTTTTCCTGACATTTTCCGAAAATTTCTCCGTGATTTATGGAATTTGGTATTATATATACATATGTAAATTATGTATTGAAGAATACCAAACTAGATTCTATAATCTAATTCATATCAAAAATCATCTCCCTAATTATACAAGATGGATCCCGTATCTAGTTCAAATTCCTTAAACTCTGACAGCTATTCCGATATGGATATTCACCTGAATTCCGAAGACAGTGTAACCGGAATGGATCAACCAATCAGCCATCACCTATTCTGGATGAATTGGGGATGGGTTCGTAGCCTACTTAATCATTGGAGACAAGAAGAAGGTGATCCCTTCCATCCATCACATTCCCCTCTTGGCGAAGAACCTGAAGCACTTACCGGCGAACCTGTTCGAGACACCATTTTCTCTCTCATTTCCAGAGTATCTCGTCACGATAATATACTATCTCAAATTCTGAATCTTATTCATTCGCTCGTCCGAACCAACAATCATCCTGGTGTAATAGAAGAAGTCAACGAGCTTCGCGCTCGGGTAGTGGCTTTGGAGAATATGGTGCAAAGGTTACAAGCACCAGCATCATCACCGGCATCAACAGTACCACCGACAACAACACCAACAGTACCATTACCTCCACCAACAACAACCGCACCACAAACCTCAACTTCATAATCTGTCCCACGAGCATCAACGTTATACGCCCTATAGATATCAAGGAATATCAACAACAACAAACGATGAAGTATTGATTCATAACTTCATCGAAGAAATATTCTGCAGAGAATATGTAGTTTCTAAAAGTTTTAGAGATTATATATTGTAAATTAGTAGTGGGCGGATTGAAATAATAAAGTGAAACCCTGACAGAAATAGTGCGCGATTTACAAGCTAGACTTGTTATACAAGCAGCATCAACAGTATCGTCAGCATCACCAGCACGTCAGTACTATCAGCATCGTCAGCACTAGCAGCACCTATAACATCACGATTTTCACTAGTACCATAATCACCAATATCATCACAAATCATCAACGCATATATTGTATCAACGAGTTATGAAGTATTAACTCATTTTCCCTGAAGAAAATATTCATACATATATTTTCATAAAGACTGTAGTAAAATTCTTCTGTACAAATATTACTTGTGAAATTTTTAACGGGTAGGTAACACCCGAAAAATATATAAGTTCACAATTAATATGTTACACTGTACATTCTTCAATTTTGATTCAAAAATTATTGACTATACCCACTACTTTCACAACGCTATACATTCGTTCATAGAAATCTGAACAACCATTTTTATTCAAATTCAATTACAGAACAGAATTCAAGTCAAGATTTAACAAGTGACATCATTCTTAGATCTCTACATTTTTCAAAGCTATACTTTGACTTCAAAACTGTGAAAGATCCTTTAGCATTGTTATTACCGAAAATAATCTTGCAATCCCTGTTCAAAGTATCCAGTTTTACCACACTTCCAATCAGTCAACTTCGACTTTTCAGATTAGCCTTATTATAACCTTGACATATACGTTCTTGTTACTGGGGAACCTTTCATGTTCCACCACATTAGCAGTAAATTTACCAACAACTTCATTGATCCCTGACCTTCCGAAAAATCATTATACTCATTAAAACCCTATCATGTACTCATCCACATCTTGTAACGGTAATTGCCATACCAACTACCGAAAATTAGCAATCACTATTTCGAATTTCGCAGCAATTCTACGCCAACATTTATATATACACATATAATGTCTATCTCCTAGACTTACTTACTTCGAATGTGAAGTTTCTGAAAAACACCCCAAACTGAAAAACTAGTTCTCCGAATTTTGGAAAATACTGATGAAGCAGCAAAAACTGTAAACGACTTTAACAGTCAAAAGTTTGATGATAAAGACTAGTGTGTTAGAAAAGCACAGAAAAAGAGAAAGTTTGGTACTGAAAAACGGATTGAGCAAATCATGAAGGAGGCTGTGGACAAAATACAAAGACTAAACCTGCCTTCAAAGAATACAAATGATTCAGTATCTGCTGAAGTCATTAACGAATACCTTGCTCCTGACTCAAAATCCGTTACGAACAAATCTTCTTCATCATCCTTCGATATTAGAAATTCTAAGATATATTCGTATCTTTCATTATAAATATCCTCGATATTTCTGGAGATATCTTCATAACTATTCTTATCTATAAATCATTCATCTCTTCGTGCTAGCTGTGTTACATCATAAAAGAAACTATTTTAGTTTCAAAAATCTGAAAAATTCGAAAAATGGATGTTTGAAGTAATGTTGGGAATTGAAGCATGAGTTAGTATAATATAATGACACTTGATCAACGTAATTATATTACAGCAAGTCATGCTGAGTTTCTAATGGAACGTGATAAAGGTTCACAGATCACACCCTCATCATGAACCATGTTACATAACTCTTTCATTCTATATAATCTCTAAATATATCAAGAAAATATATTTCTTGATGATTCGGTCTTTTCCAGATATTCTAGTAATTTGACAAATCAAGATCATGCCAATACAATTTCTTTCTTAGAACATTGACTATGTTCATTCCGAAATGCATAACTACGAATTCTGGACCATTATCCGCTTGACTTAAGGTCGGGAAGAGAAAACAAAAGCATGAAGCTCCGAAATATAATGGAGAATAAAAAGCCCGATAAAAATTCCGAAATTACAAACCGTGTATATCAATGCGTATAGCAATATAAAGACACGGAAGAACTAAAAACACTATAAAGCCAAGAGTATAGTAAGAGTGAATAGATTCCTCCGGCGGCAGATGAAAAAGAAGAATGATAGATATGATAGTTAGGAGTATATCAATAATCAGAACTGGATGAAGCATTTCACAATCTTTTGGAAGTATGAAATGAGGAAGAAGATGTAGGAGTGGTGAAAATAATGAAACGGAAGTGGTTAATTTATAGCGAAATATCAGACATAGCAATCGAGGCAGATTACGCATTTAATCAAAGAAAATCCTAATTTCCGCAAATTCCGAAGAATCAAATCATATTTAGATAATGAAGATTTTCTATTCCTTAAATTCCGGAAATCAATCGTTACTACATCAAGAGTTAAAAACGAATCTCTATTTCCTCATTTCACTCTTTTACGATAACTTCTCTCATACGCTTCGAGTAATTGGATTGTTTTATCCATATTATTCAACGATAATAAAACTCTATTTATCAACTCATGTACGTCATGAAAACATTTTTATTGTTAGCCATGACGACCTCACTCAAATTTCAGGACGAAATTTCTTTAACGGAGAGGTACTGTGATGAACCGGAAATTTCTGACCAAATTTAAACTTAATCTCCACTGTTTCTGACACGATAAGCAAAGTCAGCAAAACTGAATCTCAAAATTCTTTCGTTTATTCACAATGATGCACGAACAATTATATGTAAATAGATACATATACTATAACTTGAAAACGTAATAAAGTGTTGAGTATATGATACTGTGCATTAAACTTATTGGTTTGATTATCTGATTGATATATTTAGCTACAAAGTTAAAAGATTATGCCAAACGATTGAATTAAAAGATATTTATTGAGTCCCTTAAGGATTATGATATTATTACGGATCTCTGTTGTAAGGTCCACGTTAATTTGAGAAATCGTTCATTTTTAATGGTATTCGGAATAAATGGTAAAGTGTTAGATAATGAAAGTTAGATAAAAGTTAGTGGAGAACTAAACTGCATAATATTCAATTGATTTTGTTTCAAACGTGTGAAAATGTTTTTCAATATAATAGAATTGGTTAATTAAGTGTGTTTGTTTAAATAACGTAATTTGAACACATACAATAATAAAGAATATTAACTGTAAGAATAAGTTATATGAATAACATGAGATGTGTATTTTAAAACATGTTTATTAATATTAAAAATATATATTAACTTGGTCATAAAACGATTTGATATTATATATATATATATATATATATATATATATATTCACAAATAGCGAGACAATGATTTATAGAAGTAAATGACCAAAACACTCGAAAGTTTAAGATATACTTTGAGTGGTGTAGTTTATGGATAATTTAAGGCTATATTTTGACAAATGTACGTGTCACGAAACGTAAAATGCAAGTTTTCTAAGTGTACGAAAGGACATTCGAAAAATCGGAACCGGGACATAAGTCGAGTGACAACATACGACTTATCGGAACAAAAATTACGGGTTAACTATGCACGAGAATTTAATATAATATATAAATAATTATTTAAATTATATATATTATATATTAATAAATAAATATGTCGACGAGGAAGAGTTAAAATACATGTGTGAGCTGGAAAAGGGATCCATGCGATCGCATGGAATCCCCTCACATTAGCCATGCGATCGCATGGCAGGGGAATTCAGGCCACACTATAAAAGCTCGATCATTCTGGCTCAGTTGCACACTCTCAATCTCTCTCGTATATACATATATTATTATTATTATTATTATTATTATTATTATTATTATTATTATTATTATTATTATTATTATTATTATTATTATTATTATTATTAAGATTAATAATATTAATCTTATTATTATTAGTGTTAGTATTATCAGATATCGTTACCGTTATTATTAGTATTTTACATAAAATATTACGAAGAGGTTATGACCAAACGATTTCAAAAATGCTTATCGAGTGAGTCAAAGCTAAGGAAACAATGGGTTATAGCTATGGAGGTCATGGGTAATGTCGTGGGTATTGTTTGCAAATCAAACCTAGTGTTTATCATCTCTGTTGCGTTTACGTACTTTCCTGCAATATTGAATCACAATATTGATACGTGAGCATTCATATCTTATCTTTTATATATTAACTGTGTATCCATGTCTAGTGCTCGAGTATATATATGTTTATGTATGCTTGTATGCTAAATTTCATCGTTAAACAGTTTATAATGAATCACGAATTAAATACATATATTACTGGTAAAAGGTATATGATATACATGTTTTTGGAAAGCTGAAGACAAATCAATAAGTTTTCATTTAGAAATCGCGTAATTTCGATGAACGGATCAAAAGATATGGTCAACTGAATTATGATTGACGTTAATTTGAATTGCTTTTGAATCTGCAATTAATATTTAAACAACTTGTTTGTAAGATTGATAAATTGGATTTTTAAATATTACCAACCGAGTAAATGAATCCTTATATAAGGTACGTCTAGTTTTGTTGAACTATTGTCAAAATTAACTTTTTGAAATGACTTTGGATAACTTTTTTATGTCGAGCATTAGGATTGTGATACACTATGACCTGACCTAGCTTTACAGACATTTATTGACCAACATATGTTCTCTAGGTTGAGATCTACGGTTATTTGGTAATTCGAGTTTCGGTCACATTTTGGTGAACGACTTTATATGCTGCTAAGGTGAGTTTCATTTGCTCCCTTTTTAATTGCTTTTGCAATCTATATTTTTGGACTGAGAATACATGCACTTTATTTTAAATGCAATGGATACAAGTACATACTAAATTCTACACCGAGTTTGAACCGAAAATCCCTTAGCTTTGGTAACTAGTAACTGCCGGTTATAAGAACTGGTGGGCGCGAGTAGTTGTATATGGATCCATAGGGCTTGACATCCCCATCTGTTCCAGGTATAGAAACCCTAGCCTGAACTATAAAACAGACGTATGCTATTTGAGTTTAGTACACGTTGGTTTGCATGTATTGTACATGTTGGTTGCATGTATGTTAACACATGGGTACTTATTATATGTACGTTAAAGTTTAGTTACCAGGGTGCTCAATTTCGTAGAATATTTTGATAAACGTTTCTGGATGAAACAACCGAAATCTTGTGATCCACCTTTATGTACAGATTATGCAAAACATTAAAACTATGAACTCACCAACCTTTGTGTTGACACTTGTTAGCATGTTTATTCTCAGGTTCCCTAGAATTATTCCGCTGTTTGCTTATATGTTAGACAAGCTATGTGCATGGAGTCTTACATGGCATATTTTTCAAGGAAACGTTGCATTCACCAAATCATCACCATGTATCTTATTTTGACTGCACTGTCAACGGAAGTACTATTGTAAACTATTATTTACGGTGATTGTCTATATGTAGAAATCATCAGATGTCGAAAACCTTTGATTTAAATATTTATTTATGGTGTGCCTTTTCAAAAGAATGCAATGTTTACAAAACGTATCATATAGAGGTCAAATACCTCGCAATGAAATCGATGAATGACGTGTTTGTCCATATGGATTTGGAGCGATTGTCACATGAGGACTCAAAAAATTTCGGTGACGACTGCCCGGAGAAGATGAAGTTTCAGTCAGTTTCTTAAGGTTTGAATATAGAAGATGAAGAGTCTGGTAACATTAGAATTAGGTACAGCTCCACTAATGATGAGGTTGTAAAAGAGAGTATCTAGGATAATAACGACTGATGTGGATTTATCCAATACTGACAATAATTATGAGGGTTTCCCTAAAGACAATGTGGGGGATGAGGGTTTTTTTTTTATAATGACCAATCACAGAAGGGTACTAACATGTCAAAGGAAAAACCAAAAGATGCAGACATTGAAGATCTAGTTAAAGAGCAGGCCAAGATAAATTTTGGGCCAAACGATAATGGGCCAGATGATGATCCATTATTTAATTATCCAAAGGAGTCCAATGGTGGGATTTTTTGTGATGGGCCTAATGCTAAACAGAATACCTGTGAGGCAGGTAAAGAGACTAGTACACAACTTATTCGTGGGAAACCAAAAGAATCCAAGACAGCCGACAATAAGAGGAAAAAACCAAAAGCATATGTACAGAGTTCATGAACGACTGATATTTCTTAATGTAGCGAGTGCTATCTGGTGGCAATGATAAATTGTAGGGCGTATTCAAGAATAATGAGATCTAAAAACATTGCTAGGTGTGAGTCATTGAAGTGCAAAAAATGTGGAAGAAAAGGTAAAAAGAATAATAAGAAATCTAAAGGAGCTAAGAAGGATGGTGCTCATTCTAGATCGATTGATAGTGAAGTAGCTAGGAAATATGGGGAGAAAATCGGATTGAGGTGGTCCACCTCGATCCCACAGTAAGTTTTGTTCGGTACCATCATTTTTGTTTTGTTTGTTAATGAAGATTTTATCATTAAATGTTCGTGGTTTCACGATTTTGGGTGGGTGCGTAGTATATGTCTATAGGAAAGGCCTTGCATTGCGGTTATGCAAGAAACCAAATGTAGGGTAGTGTCGGATTCTTGGGTTCAATCACTTTGTGGGGATTCAAATTGTGGTTTTTTTTGTTGCAAAAAGAGGCGTTGGGTAAAACGGGGGGTTTGTTAATGATTTGGGATAAAAGTGTGTTTGAGGTGAAAAGCTATACGAGTTGTGATTTCTTTATGGCAATGAGAGGTAAGTGGCAGAAAAGCGGTGAGGAATCCACAATTGTTAATGTGTACGATCCTCATAAAGATCGGAGGAAAAAATTGATGTAGGAATTGTTAAGTAATCTTATAAATAGTATCAATTCCGCGTGGCTTTTATGTGGGGATTTTAATGAGGTTAGGATTAGTTCGGATCGTTTGAATTCTCAATTTCACCAATGTCGAGCCGATAGGTTTAATGAGTTCATTCTTAAAAATAATTTAATTGAAATTCCTATTAGCGGGAGGATATTCACTAGAATAAGTGATGATGGATTGAAGTTTAGTAAGCTTGATAGGTTCTTGGTCACGGATAATTTTATTAACCTTTGGGAGGATCTATCGATCATTGCGTTAGATAGAAATCTTTCGGATCATTGTCTATTGATTCTTAGAGATAAAGTATTTGACTATGGCCCGAAACCTTTTAAAGTGTTTGACGAGTGGTTAAATTGTCTTCAAGTGGATTAAATAATTCGAGAAGCTTGGAATCAACCTATCCGGGGAACAAGAAAAGATTGTGCATTTAGGGATAGATTAAAGAATGTGAAGATTGCCTTAAAGTCTTGGAGTACTTCAAAGTTTGGTGGTATTGATAATGAAATTAAAGAACTCAAAAAGGAAGCTATGGATTGGGAATTAAAAGCGGAATGCATCCTCTTAGAAATTCAGACCGTGCATCATGGTTAGATTGTAGGCGTCGTTGGGTTGAAAAAGAAAGAATTAAATCGAGTATGTTAAAACAAAAGGCTAGAATCAAATGGGTACTTGATGGGGATGAAAATTAAAATTTTCTCGCATGCGTCGATTCGTAGGAAATAAAATAAATCTAATTTTCGTGGTATTAATGTTGAGGATGTTTGGATTGAGGATCCTGGGACTGTTAAGGAGATTATATTTGGGCACTTTAGTAAACAGTTTGCAAAAAACTCAAAATGCTGTCCAAGACTAGTTGATGGGCTACTAACTGCTGGGCCGCGTCATCCTGTTGGGCCGAATAGGGGTGGTAATCACACAGCTTGTAGTGACCCGTCCTAATCCATCTGGATGAAGTCTTCAACAGTTGGTCCCATTGCGAGGTTCTGACCTCTATATGCCATGAACGACTCCATGTAATATGAGCAAATGCACAGCGGAATATTTCTTTCATACCTGAGAATAAACATGATTTAAAGTGTCAACCAAAAAGTTGGTGAGTTCATAAGTTTATCATAAACAATAAAATTCATCATTTTGATAGACCACAAGAATTAAATTGTAACAACCCAACCCGTTAACCAACCAATAACGCAGAAAAGAAAAAAAAATATTTTGCTGGTACAGCACCTGGCGCGGCGCACCATATGGCCGCGCGGCGCGCCAAAGTGGCCTGTCCAAAAAGTCATGAAATGCGAAAATGTTTGACCACTTCCCGACGTATTTAGACAAAACGCTTTTAACCATACATTAATATATGTAGAACTAACACGTTCCATTAATAAAATTAGTTTTACGAAGACCGGGCCCACATCGGCCATTTTACGACTTTCGTACGAAAATACAAGTTTTCAACCACATGATTTGTAATACAAAATAAAGGTCGAGCATGGCGATTGGGGATACGCTACCCAATCCTAATCAATCCAAAAGCAAGCCTTCTAAAGCAACTACGCGAGTCCACTAGTCCCCGTGCTTACCCGAGCCACCGCTTCCTTGCAATCTATAAAAATGTCAACAACGAGAGGGTAAGCTAAAGCTTAGTGAGTGATAATATACTACATACATATATATGCATAAAATGGACACGTCACGATAATAATCAATTAACGCATACCGGAGCGTCCAAATATAAGGCAAGCTAAACCTAGCATACCGCACGTTCACTAAGCACAAGCTAACAACATCAACAATATAGTAAGTTCACAAGCAACGATGTGAACAATGCCAATAAGCTACACTCATGAGATTAGCTACATTACGACAATACAACATTATATGTATACCATATACATATATAACAATGCGTAAAAACACCCAAGGTTAACCATAACGCTATGGTGCTACCGGCACGTGGTTCACACCATACGCATTTGAGTCTTACTCGTTTATAGTGCTACCGGCACGTGGTTCACACTCGATGCTACCAGCACGTGGTTCACATAAATTATTTTATAGTGCTACCGGCACGTGGTTCACACTCGATGCAACCGGCACGTGGTTCACATAAATTATTTTATAGTGCTACCGGCACGTGGTTCACACTCGATGCTACCGGCACGTGGTTCACATCAATTACTTCCTTCACATACATGTTATGGTACTACCGGCACGTGGTTTATACCATAACATCCACAAACAAATACGCCATAAACATGAACGCATATTTATCCCACTCACAATATCAACCCTTCGCCATTGGGGTTATATAATCCACATCACACGCCCATGTGATAACGTACACACAAAGTGTGCACCTCATCAAAGGTGGTCAACCAAAACGCACAACCGTGCCAATTGGACCTATACACAAGTCCAACAATTCCACCTATACGAGAAGCGAGCTCTACAAGCGAGAACCCCTTCACCCGACCCGCACCCATCCTACATATACATATGCATATAGGATATTAACACTCACCTTGTCGCCTTGAAGAATGCTACCGAATAATCTGCAACTCGTCAATGGAAAGTACCTATTCCATTATCACAAATTCAACAACACACTTAGATTGGATTTACAAACCAACCCAATTTGACACTTAGTGCAAATTTGACCCAAATGCACTAGCAAGTACAAACCGCGCCCAAAATTAACCAATAATCACTAACACAAGTGAGAATGGTCTTAATATGCCAATTAAACCCCATCATAGGTGTTAAATACCTATCTTGCCCAAAATGACACTTAAACCCTAATTTGACCCATAAGAAGTCAATATCACGCCATTAGCAAGTTTTGACACCAAAACATATTTAACTCGGTTCTATGCTTCAACCTAATCCATTTTAAGTTTATAAACCTTATTAATTCGACAATTGGGTCATAATCATCACCAAACCCTAATTTTGACCCAAAGTCAAAATTAGTCAACCAACACACCTAAAAGTGTTCCAACACTTCCATAATCACTAAACCTAGTGATTAAACCCAATTACAAGTCCTAATCAAGGCCAATTTGTTCACCAACCCAAAATCCACCAACACTAACAATAAACCCGATTACTAGCATCACTAAACCCACTTCATGAGTCTAAATGGGTTTATCAACAAATCAAGTTCAAACCCTAACTTTGAATAGCAAAATCAACAATGAAATTCGGAGTTAGAACTTACCAATACTGCCAAAATGATGCCGTTGACGAGTAGAACAACTTTAATGCTTGAGGTTTGACCCGAAACAACCTCCTTCTTCTCCAAATGGAGTTCTCTCTCACTAGAACTCAATCTCACTCTAGGGTTTGAGGATGGGAGTGTTTGATGAGTGAGATGTGATCCAAACTGATCAATGGATCAGTTTTAATGACCCCAAACCGACCCCAAGTGAAAAGACCAAAGTACCCCTCATTTAGACCTTTTAAAAAGGCTGAAAATTGCATCAGACTGGTTCGGCGCGCCGCGTCGAAAGGTGGGGCGCCGCTCCAACCTTCAGGTCAGTTTTCAGTTTCTTGTTTTGGCCATAACTTTTTGACCGTAGCTCCGTTTTCGTTGAATCAAATATCGTTGGAAACGTGATAAGATTTCCTTTCCAATGGTAAGGCTTTGGAACATCAACACAAACTTTATTTGGGGTTGAAAGGATACGTACACACCTTGTCACTTCAGACAACGTCCAGTTTCCTTCGGCGTTCGAGCAAGCAACACGTAAACTTCATACACGCATCGTACACCATAAATACATTATGTACAATAAATATTTGGGTCTTATAACTCTCCCCCACTTAAACTCGATCACGTCCTCGTGATCTTCTCCACTTAACCAATCCGGACCTACTCAACGATCCTCACTCAAGTCCCAATACGAACTTTCCTAGACAATTCTTCCCAATGGATCACTTTTAACAACTAAAATCGTCAACCGTGATTTATCAAAACCACAATCCGAGCACTAAAACCTGCTCAATTTCCCATATCGAGAAAAACTCAACCAACCTCGTACCGAGATATAAATTCTTTAGCGTACCTTTACCACAGACAACGCTAAAAGTGACCAAGTCTCAACCTAAAGTCAACAATCCGAACGTTGAAGATCGAACCACATGAATCCTCACGGATTACTCTTACCACTAAACATCCTTTGTAGTGCGCAATTCAACCAATACGCCACTATCCTAACATCATAAGCAACGACTAAAACCAAAAGCGCCCAAAACGACTATGGCAACGCTAATCCTAAGGTGTCCAAAATTGACTATTGTCACACCCGTAACAACACGTGAGTGAAACACGGCTATCACAATCACTAATCACACAACATGGTCCTCACGATCCCACCATCGGTGTATAAAACAACCAATAAATCACTCAACACCGGATGAAGTCAGCGGACCCCGAAGGTCATGCTCCACCAATCAAAAAATACTATGATGAAGTCAGCGGACTCCGAAGGTCATGCTTCACCAATCACATACATACTTTTGGCCTCGAACAACGAGTAGTGCAACATCGCACTCTGTTACACTATAGTGAACCCTAACGGATACCACTAACCATCCACACAATCGAGCAAGAACCACCTATATCAAACATAGGTACAAAACAATAATTCTCTAAAAGAGAATCCGACACACACATCCCTTAACCGAGGGATTTCACCTTGCTTGCCAAACACGTCCATTATCTCTCAACGATATTTACCACATTACCACCTTGGTGATAATTAAAATCCAAAATCATAAGTACAATTTAACCGAATTTGTACTCTACCACAATCGACCAAATCTAGGTCCCGACACAAGTTTTGGTTTACTAAAACATTGTCCGAAATCTCACACTAAAACCTCCTCGTGCGGGAGTGTAACTCCTCCACTTGGAATTACGTTCCATAACTGCATCTCGTACACCCGTACAATGCTACCAAAAGTAGACTTTACCAATGATTGGGTTCGCACAGCCCATCACCATGTCTTGCTCCAACTTTGAGCATACCAAGGATCCTAACCTATCCTTGAACATTTCGAACGAAAAGTGTACCACAAATTACACGAACTATACACTCGCAATCATCCAATTGCTTTAGTTTGTCGAATTTCACCCGATCACTCATGAACCTAAGGGTTTCACTTCGGTACCCTAAGTACAATGTAACCGCAACACAATCGGAGTCGAACACCACGCTAGTAGGTATAAAAGAGGCACCTAATGTCGCGTCACGTAGAATCCTTTACCAACATACATCGAGATCCAAAACACTCGATTTCTCGGGTTTCATCCCACCCGTCGAACCTCATGGTTCATCAACTTCAACACGAGAGCGAACACGCTCTAACATCCGAACACCAAAACTCATTTCCATGGCTTGGTAGAGACATTTCCCAAATACTAAGGAATGCTTGGTTACGCCAAGTCTTACGCCCTTCGCCCGACAATCCAAAGTCACCATAGGGTACTTCCATTAGGAACGTCACCCATATCAATAACATGCACAACACAATTGAGACCTTAAGGGTCTCACTCGAACGAGCTAAACAACCCGATACCAACCAAAATGCCTAAGCACCCAAGAATTCACACCATAGAGTCAAGGCACAACACACCACTTATACGCTCTGCTGAGAGCAAACCGGAACCATAAACGTAAACCGCCCGCTTGCTACAAATTATCTCCAGCGGAGAATAAAGTTTAGCTAAGACTTACGCACATACCGCATGTTATTACAAACGAATGACATATGATTTCGTACTAAAAGTACCTGATGTAGCGCTGTTGGGCTTCCGTGCTCCACTTCCCATCATATATTCGCGCTCTAACCTCCTAACCCGATCGTCATGTGATTCGGAACACTCTGACTTCCGGTGTCCCTCCATCTGGCAAATGAAACACCTGATTGAGCCTAAAGGCACTACCATACAATCTTGTGCCAAATGACCCCGTTCCCCACACTTAAAGCACGTAAGCTTGTAACCCTTCTTACTCTTCTTCTTCACATTCCCGACGCCTTCAGGCGTACTTCGTGCCCTCTTACCATGAGCACCGTGTAATCCTAACCTTGCAAGTACATATTCATCATCGCTACCTCGAGGTTTGGGAAACCTCTTTTCAAACTCTTCCTTTACAACTTTAGTCACTTGGTCTCGGACCACTTTCGTCATTTGTCCTTCGACCAACTCCTTGGTTACTTCTCTAACTCTGCTGGTGAAAATCGAGACATATCGTTCAAACACAGCCTCAATCTTTAACGTTAACTCATCCTTCCCTTCGTGAATAGGCTCACTCATTCCGCATCCATCTTCCGTTTTCATTCTAAGGAATGCAAACGATTAGATCACGAACGTATAAACCACACGCACAACACCGTCCCATCTTGCTAAACACTCGTCGTACATCACTTGCTAGACACGATTTGCACCCGTAATAAGGTTTGCAAGTCCTTATTACGCATACACGCCGTATCGGCTCGTTAGTACAACGACCGCCTCGCTCGATGATATATGCAACCGCAACATAAACAAAGCACAAACAAAATCCTACGCGATATAAACACATGCGAGAATTATCATCACATCACAATAATATATTAATAATATCCGCATTACTAATATACACGTTAGTCAATCTATAAACAAGGCACTAACTAAACCCATTCCGACCCGTAATCCTACAAGTCCCGCAACAATTAAGCACACACACAAGTCTAAGTCTAGGCACCTATCTCAAGTCACCTAAATCCCTAGGACCATGCTCTGATACCACTTGTAACAAGCCAACCCGTTAACCAACCAATAACGCAGAAAAGAAAAAAAAAATATTTTGCTGGTACAGCACATGGCGCGGCGCGCCATATGGCCGCGCGGCGCGCCAAAGTGGCCTGTCCAAAAAGTCATGAAATGCGAAAATGTTTGACCACTTCCCGACGTATTTAGACAAAATGCTTTTAACCATACATTAATATATGTAGAACTAACACGTTCCATTAATAAAATTAGTTTTACGAAGACCGGGCCCACATCGATCGTTTTACGACTTTCGTACGAAAATACAAGTTTTTAACCACATGATTTGTAATACAAAATAAAGGTCGAGCATGGCGATTGGGGATACGCTACCCAATCCTAATCAATCCAAAAGCAAGCCTTCTAAAGCAACTACGCGAGTCCACTAGTCCCCGCGCTTACCCGAGCCACCGCTTCCTTGCAATCTATAAAAATGTCAACAACGAGAGGGTAAGCTAAAGCTTAGTGAGTGATAATATACTACATACATATATATGCATAAAATGGACACGTCACAATAATAATCAATTAACGCATACCGGAGCGTCCAAATATAAGGCAAGCTAAACCTAGCATACCGCACGTTCACTAAGCACAAGCTAACAACATCAACAATATAGTAAGTTCACAAGCAACGATGTGAACAATGCCAATAAGCTACACTCATGAGATTAGCTACATTACGACAATACAACATTATATGTATACCATATACATATATAACAATGCGTAAAAACACCCAAGGTTAACCATAACGCTATGGTGCTACCGGCACGTGGTTCACACCATACGCATTTGAGTCTCACTCGTTTATAGTGCTACCGGCACGTGGTTCACACTCGATGCTACCGGCACGTGGTTCACATAAATTATTTTATAGTGCTACCGGCACGTGGTTCACACTCGATGCTACCGGCACGTGGTTCACATCAATTACTTCCTTCACATACATGTTATGGTACTACCGGCACGTGGTTCATACCATAACATCCACAAACAAATATGCCATAAACATGAACGCATATTTATCCCACTCACAATATCAACCCTTCACCATTGGGGTTATATAATCCACATCACACGCCCATGTGATAACGTACACACAAAGTGTGCACCTCATCAAAGGTGGTCAACCAAAACGCACAACCGTGCCAATTGGACCTATACACAAGTCCAACAATTCCACCTATACGAGAAGCGAGCTCTACAAGCGAGAACCCCTTCACCCGACCCGCACCCATCCTACACATACATATGCATATAGGATATTAACACTCACCTTGTCGCCTTGAAGAATGCTACCGAATAATCTGCAACTCGTCAATGGAAAGTACCTATTCCATTATCACAAATTCAACAACACACTTAGATTGGATTTACAAACCAACCCAATTTGACACTTAGTGCAAATTTGACCTAAATGCACTTCCAAGTACAAACTGCGCCTAAAATTAACCAATAATCACTAACACAAGTGAGAATGGTCTTAATACGCCAATTAAACCCCATCATAGGTGTTAAATACCTATCTTGCCCAAAATGACACTTAAACCCTAATTTGACCCATAAGAAGTCAATATCACGCCATTAGCAAGTTTTGACACCAAAACATATTTAACTCGGTTCTATGCTTTAACCTAATCCATTTTAAGTTTATAAACCTTATTAATTCGACAATTGGGTCATAATCATCACCAAACCCTAATTTTGACCCAAAGTCAAAATTAGTCAACCAACACACCTAAAAGTGTTCCAACACTTCCATAATCACTAAACCTAGTGATTAAACCCAATTACAAGTCCTAATCAAGGCCAATTTGTTCACCAACCCAAAATCCACCAACACTAACAATAAACCCGATTACTAGCATCACTAAACCCACTTCATGAGTCTAAATGGGTTTATCAACAAATCAAGTTCAAACCCTAACTTTGAATAGCAAAATCAACAATGAAATTCAGAGTTAGAACTTAACAATACCGCCAAAATGATGCCGTTGACGAGTAGAACAACTTTAATGCTTGAGGTTTGACCCGAAACAACCTCCTTCTTCTCCAAATGGAGTTCTCTCTCACTAGAACTCAATCTCACTCTAGGGTTTGAGGATGGGAGTGTTTGATGAGTGAGATGTGATCCAAACTGATCAATGGATCAGTTTTGATGACCCCAAACCGACCCCAAGTGAAAAGACCAAAGTACCCCTCATTTAGACCTTTTAAAAAGGCTGAAAATTGCATCAGACTAGTTCGGAGCGCCGCGCCAAAAGGTGGAGCGCCGCTCCAACCTTCAGGTCAGTTTTCAGTTTCTTGTTTTGGCCATAACTTTTTGACCGTAGCTCCGTTTTCGATGAATCAAATATCATTAGAAACGTGATAAGATTTCCTTTCCAATGGTAAGGCTTTGGAATATCAACACAAACTTTATTTGGGGTTGAAATGATACGTACACACCTTGTCACTTCAGACAACGTCCAGTTTCCTTCGGCGTTCGAGCAAGCAACACGTAAACTTCATACACGCATCGTACACCATAAATACATTACGTACAATAAATATTTGGGTCTTACATAAATACAGTACACCTATCTCGTGTACGAAACCATTTTTCATAATGCTTAGCAGAGTAGGTTCGTATCCTTTTCTCCCTCGTAGGTTGCCTCGCGATTTTTAATAACCGTACACATATCTCGTGCACAAAAATAACATACACATAACCTGTGTATAAAATCATTCTCTCGATACATAACATTCACTTTGCTTTCATTGCTTGGCTTGGTAACCGACCTTAACATATAATGCGCATCAATAATATCCCCAAAAACAGAACATCTCGTCTGTATAATATATAAACCTCGAAGTACTAAACACCACGCCCACTATCCCTTCCGTTCAGTGAACATTCTGGGTGGGGGTGTTAAACCCGGTAGCTACCTTTAGGATTCGCGTGAATTAGGGCCATACCCGTTTCTAATTCTTAGGTTACCAAGCAATAATAATCAGGGGAAATATTCACAATAATTAGTGGCAATTATAACGTCCAACTAATTCAATAATAATTGAAACAACCCAACCCGTATTAAAACCGACCCATAAATTTTTTTTTCCTTTTAATACGCTTTAAATAACACTTTAAGTCCCAATTGTTTTTCCATAAACATCTTTAATTACAATAAAAGGTTTAATAACCTTAAAACATTTAATACATTAGTTAATTGTTCAAACAGACATACACGACCCGACTAGT
Source organism: Rutidosis leptorrhynchoides (assembly GCF_046630445.1). Taxonomy (NCBI): domain Eukaryota; kingdom Viridiplantae; phylum Streptophyta; class Magnoliopsida; order Asterales; family Asteraceae; genus Rutidosis; species Rutidosis leptorrhynchoides. Next base: position 25,987,918 of record NC_092337.1, read on the forward strand.
TTAGTTTCTAACCAAAATCGAGCATGGTGATTTGGGACTACGCTACCCAAATCCTAATCGAATGCAAAAGCAAGATCTTCTAAGCAACCTAGCCAAGATCTCTAATCCCCAAGCTTACCCGAGCCGCCAAGCATGCAAACCTATAAAAATATCAACAACGAGAGGGTAAGCTAACACTTAGTGAATGATAATATACTACATACATATATATGTATAAAATGGACACGCCACACAAATATCAAATACCACATGCCGAAGCATCCATGTATAAGGCAACTACACTAAGCATACCGTACTATCTCTAAGCAACAAGCTAAAGATATCAACAAAGTGTAAGTTCACCAACGACGATGTGAACAACGCCAATAAGCTACACCCGGAGGGTTAGCTACAACACAACATTACATTACATTAATATATATAACAATATAAAAAGAATAGGGTTAACCCCTTAACCCATTACCGAATACCAAACGCCACAATGAAGATTGGTCGAGCTATACGAGCCTTAGTAATCCGAATCCACACGAGATTACTATCTTCACAACATCGAGGTTGGCCGAACTACACGAGCCTTAGCAATCCGAAACCACACGAGATTACTACCTCAATAAGATGACTGAACTACACGAGTTATCATGAATCCGAACTACACGAGATTCACTTTCGATAAGATGACTGAACTACACGCGTCATCGTGAATTCGAACTACATGAGATCCACTTTCACAATTCAAAACCCACGGTCACGGGATTATAAAATCCACCACATCGGGGTTATATACAACACAACAATATCAACCCTTCGCCATTGGGGTTATATACTCCACATCACAAACACGTGTGATAACGTACACACAAAACGTGTACCTCGCCAAAGGTGGTCAACCAAAACGCACAACCGTGCCAATTGGACCTAAACGCAAGTCCATCAAATCCACCTATATGTGAAGTGAGCTCTATAATCGAGAATCACTTCACCCGACCCGCACCCATCCTACACATACACATGTACATAGGATATTAACACTCACCTTGTCGCCTTGAAGAAAATGCTTCTAAGTAATCCGCAACTCGTCAATGGAAAGTACCTAATCCATTATCACAAATTCAAAAACACACTTAGATTGTATCTACAAACCAACCCAATACGACACTTAGTGCAATTTCGACCCAAATGCACTTCCAAGGACAAACCGCGCCCAAACTAACCAATAATCACTAACACAAGTGATAATGGTCCTAATATGCCAATTAAACCCGAACACAAGTGTTAAACACTTATCGTTCTCAAAATCGCCCATAAACCCTAATTTTGACCCATAAGGTCAAAATCTCACTATTTACAAGTTTTGACACCAAAACATGTTTAACTCGGTTTTATACTTCAACTTAATCCATTTTAAGTTTACAACCCTCATTGAATCGACATTCAGGTTATAATCCTCAACAAACCCTAATTTCGACTCTAGTCAAAGTGAGTCAACCACAAGAACCCTAAAGGTCTCCAAATCATCAATAATCACTAACACTAGTTATTATACACCATTCTCAAGTCTTAAACGTGGTTAAATCATTAACCAACCCAAAACCCACCTTTAACAACAATAAACCCGAATATTGGTGTTAATCTCCAATTAACAACTAAATGGGTTTCACCTATGAATCATACAATCAAAAGCCCCAAATTTGAATGATGAACACAAAAATGAAATTCGGAGTTAGAGCTTACCACTAGTATCACCGTGTAGCTAAGAACGAGGAGAACAAACTTGTCAACTACGCCAAAGATCACATCTCGCTTCTTCCTTTCCAAAAATCCCTTTGAAATCAAATGGGTGTTTGAGTTTTGAGAGAAAAATGAAAAGAAAAGGAAAATGAAATTAGGAAAATGAATGAGTGGATGAGGTTAAAGCCTCAAATCTGGCTCAAACGTGAAAAGACCAAAATGCCCTTGCTTCTCATGTAATATTACAAAAATCCGGCACCAGTTTGCCCAGAATGCCGCGCCGCGGCCTTAAATGTCGCGCCGCGACATTTACCTAGTTCTGGGATCATTTTTTATCAAGCTTCTGATCTGGATTCCAGTTAAATGCCGCGCCACGGCCTCCTTTGTCGACGTTCAACGTGGTCTGACTCATTTCCTTGCATACAAGACCTTAACACCCGAATATGTCCCGAACCCTTCATACGCCTATCGTACATACACAATACACCTATAAATCATGTACAGAGAAAAATAGGGTGTTACAATAATCCACAGAACTTCTGTCTGCATAATAATTCATTCGAGGAATGTTTTGCTTGTGTCTATCTCGTCAAACATTTATAAAAGCATCTCAGTTCAAAAATATAGATTTCAAAGGCATTTAATAAAGCAGTTGTAAAAACAGCGCATGTATTCTCAGTCCCAAAAATGTAAAGAGTAAAAGGGAATCAAATGAACTCACCATACGATATTTTGTAGTGAAAATATATGTATACGACGGAACTGAACAATGCAGGGTAGACCTCGAATTCACGAACCTATATCAGTTATATATATTAAAACATATAATAATATTTAAACAAGTTGATATTATTAATATACTAATTTTATTAATGATTTATATATTACCCTAAATAAATATATTAATTATATCTATTTTATATATTTTAATTACATGGTTAATATATATATATATATATATATATATATATATTGGATTCTTATTAAAGTATTTTAATTAAAACCTATATGATATATATTAATTTTTTTTATATATATGGTTATATTAAAATATATTTATATCTTATATGTAATTTAGTTAATAATATATAATAATATTTTATTTTGAAAACAAAATAGTTTGTAATATTAGCATAGGTATTATATATGTGTTAGATACATTTTATGTAAGTAATATTTGTTGTAATAATAATGATAATAATAATAATAATAATAAATAACTAATAATAATAATAATAATAATAATAATAATAATAATAATAATAAAACTACTTAATAGAATTTATAGGCTTTCAAAAAGAAAAACCGTCTCTGCCCGGGCTCAAACCCGTGACCTCTAGCTTAATCCATCAATACCCTAAACCACTCCTCTACTTCTCCTTTTCTGCTCTAACTCACACCTTCAATTAATTTAAACCGTATTTTCTGTTTTAAGTTCTATAACTCTTGGCCCATCTTTAAACAAATCCAAAAGTAACCCAATATTCCCTCTTAAGTCCAATCCATTAACTAAAATAAGCCCGATAGCAATAGAAAGTGGCAACAGATTAAATATGGTAGCTGATGGTAATTCGACAAGTAGGGTTTTTGGTGGTTGAGGTTTCAATTACCACTATCTCGTATCATTTTCTGTTTTGGCCCACTCCTACAGTTCGTTCCAGGAACAAAATTACGAACCCAAAAACATAATCAGGCCTACAACAACAGCCATAATCTGGCTCTCGGCCCAGCTGGAAAACAAAAACCCAACAATAGAAGTTGTATCATGTAGCCAATTTACGTGGAGCCAAATAAAAAAAAATTCGATAGAAAGAGGGATACAGTATGCGAAAGACAAGTAGGGTTTTTATTTTATTACTTGTTGTAGTGGTCGGCCACTTTACAGCTTGTTAACATCCCATGTTCCTTTATCATAATTATATAAACCGTTCCACTAGTAAACATCTCGGCTCAAAAGATAAAGTGCTGTGGCCCTCCAGTTTACAAAAATCCCGTCATGAATGATGACTTATGTGATTGATTTGGCTCGTGGGATTTGATCAGAAAAGGAACGTATAAAGAAAGATAAGTGGGGTTCTATGATGGTGGCTTATAGGCTGTTCGATGATGATATTGAAAATAAACAGGAAAGAAGGTGGAATGTCTTGTAGTACCCCACAATCCACTCATGTATGTCGACCAAACCCAACTACTAATTTGTATTGTTTCTTTCTTCACTTATTTAAAAATGCACCCTTTTCTTATTTTGATTCGTGCTACGTCCAAACAGAAAATATTAGCAGGGATAGCTGTAGTGGCAGTTGGAATGTAAACAAGAGTAGTTGCAACTCGTGACAGTCAAGAATAAATGGAACAGATGGTGTTTTTAAAGAGAGAGAAACAGAAAAGAAGAAGGTAGGATGCAGGAAAGAAAACGAGCAGGTTTGTTTGGGTTTTGGAGTTGTTTGGTTCGATTGGGAGTGGAACTTGAAACAATCAAGCTGTAGTAGCAGCAAGGTGTAGTGACAAAGGTGGTGGTTGGTGTTTGATCGCGACTGAAAAGAAAAGACAAGTGGGTTGTAGCCACAAGGATCAAAGTAGCGGAAACAAAAGACGGGACAGGAGAAATGGCTCGATCCTAACATGGTGATGGTTTTTGATATTCATGGTGGTTGGTTTATTATGATGATGGCTCGATGGTTTGTAAGTATTTCATTTATGTATGTGTTTTTTCTTTGCAAATGTTAGGATATCTATGTATGTATATAATTCGTTAGATGGGAATCAAAATATAGATTAGCAATAAATGTGAGTCTTAATTACACAGTTAAAGCAGTATACTTCTTTGTTATTTAGTAATAGTGGTGGACAAAGGATCTCGATTAATAGAAGGAAGGACAGATATTAGAATTAGATAGTGACTTGAAACAGATTCGTACGCTTTACTGATATTAATGGCTAACAAATTTTGTATCTGTTTGTTTGATTTATCTCATCGAATTTCAGAAGGAATAAAGATCGACTATGACATGAAACAAACTACACTGGTGATCCTTTATAATCTTTATCTATGCGTATATATTATTTACAGAGTGACATAGAAGTAATTGACTATATACTCTTTACAGCTCACTAAATTGCTTGTCAACAGGTTATATCAATCACACATATAATATTCGATTCATGAATCAGAAGAAGAAGTTAGAGAGAAATGAAAAAAAAGATAGTGACCTTCAACAGACTTTGGATTGCTTTGTGATTTAGAATCGTGATTTGTACTGGATTAAGGACAGAAATCATAAATTTAATACAGTGTGAAAGTGATATGAGACTGCAATTTATTCTGTGTTTTTGTATAATTCAATAATTAATTAATCAAAATTAATAATAATAATAATACTGATTTATATAATGTGACTGTATATATGTATATCTCATTATATATATATATATTTATATATATTATGTATATGTAATTATGCATATATCTGTATCTGTATATATACATATATTTATCTATTTTTGTATTTGCATATTAAAGAAACACAATCTTATTGATATTACAAACCTTAATATTTAATATTAATATTAATAATAATAATGAAACTAATAATAATAATAATAGAACTAATAATAATATTAATGATATTAACATAATATAATACTAATGATAATAATAACTCTTAATAAGAACGATGTTTTTAGTATTCAAATTAATAATAATAATATAACATTTACATATATCAAATTTCATATCTACCTATAATAAATGATAATACGTTTAATACTGATTTTAATATTAGTATTAATATTTATAATACTAGTAATGAGAGTAATGTTAATAACAATATTTTAGCTTAGAGTTACTTTTAATTTATTAACATTACTATTTATTAGGGTTTAATAATTATATACTATATATATAATTGAATATTTATACATTAAAATATAATAATAATCATTTATAAAAATCATTTATATATAGGTTCATTACAACATAATCATTTTTGTATTTTGTTTTACATATTAAATTCTAATGTTTTAAATTGTACTCTATTATTTCTAAGGATTATATACTAATAATTGTTCGTGAATCGTCGGTAATGGTCGAAGGGTAATTGAATACATGAACATAGTTCCAAAATTTTCGAGACTCAACATTATAGACTTTTCTTATCGTGTTGGAAACATATAAAGATCAAGTTTAAATTTGGTCGGAAATTTCCGGGTCATCACAGTACCTACCCGTTAAAGAAATTTTGCCCTGAAATTTGATTGGGATCGTCATGGCTGACAATAAGTATGTTTTCATAACTCATATGAGTTGGATATTAGGGTTTTATCATTATTGATTAATATAGATAAAATAATTCGATTGTGTGAGGCGTTCGAGTGAAGCTGTCACAAAAGATTGAGATAGAGATTTAACTTTTGATGTAGTCACGGTGGATTTCTGGAATTCAAGGGATAAAAATCTTCGAAATCTATATAAGATTTGATTCTTCGGTAATTAAGGAAATTTAGAATCCTCTTTAATTAAATGCGGCAATCTGCCTCGATTGTTATATTTGATATTTCACTATAAATTTACCTTATTTGTTTCCTTATTGTCACCACTCTCATCCTACGTCACGTCAAGCGAATAATGGTCCAGATTTCGTAGATATAGAGTTTTGAATGACTATAATATTCTAAGCAGAAAGGAACGTATTAGCACGATTTGATTTGTCAAATTACTAGAATATCTGGCAAAGATAGAACTATCAAGAGAATAATCTCTTGATATGTTTAGAGGTTAAGTAGAATGAGGAGTTATGTAACATGGCACATGATGAGGGTAGGATCTGTAAACCATCATCACATTCCATTAGAAATTTAGCATGAATTACTGTAATATAATCATGTTGGCCAAGTGTCATTATATTATACTAACTCATGCTCAAATTCTTAACACTTCTTCAGAATTCATTCATAATTTAAAATCAAATTTTACAGAATGATAGAAACTAAAATAGTTTCTTTTATGATGTAACATAGATAGCACGGGGAGATAGATAATTTCGGACAAAGATATTTATGAAGGTATCTTCAGAAATATCGAAGATATTTATAACGAAAGATACGATGATATCTTAGAATTTAAAATATCTAGAATCAAAGGATGTTGCAAAACTTTTCCGCAAGGATTTAGAATAAGTAAAGAGTAAAGTATTCGTTAAAGATTTCATCAGGTACAGAATCATCTGTATTCTTTGAAGGGAGGATTAGTCCTTGTAATTTTTCCTTGGTCTCCTTCATGGTTAGCTCAATCCGTCTTTCAGTACCAATTTTCTATTGAGTGTTTCCAACACTCCATTCTTTATCATCAAACTTTTGGCCATTAAGACCATCTACAGTTTTGCTGTTTCCTTTGCATTTAATGCTACCATATCTGAATCATCGGTTATCAATCCTAGGTGGTTTCAAGAGAATTGTGTTTTTAGATGATTAAACGTTGATGGTAATCGTCAAGATACGAATGATTGTTTAGGACGAAATCAAGTGGCAAACTTATATATCAAAGTTATAATAAGGCTAATCCGAATGAAAGTCGAAGTTGATTTGTTGTAGCTGTGACAAAATTGGCTAATTTTGGAAAGGTATTGTAAAGTTATTTCGGTAATAACACGCCAATGGATCTGACACAGTTTTCAATTCAAAGTATGGCTTTGAAAGATGTAGGAGTCTAAAAGTGATGTCTTCTGTTAAATCTTGACTTGGATTTTGATCAGTCAAAATCTGAATATGAAATTAGATTTGAATGAAAATGGTTATTCTTTGGTAAACGGATATGTATATCTGAGGTTGTAAGTAGGATAGTAAATGATCGTTGAATCGGATTTGAAGAATGTACAGTGTAACTTATTAATGTGAAATCTAAATATTTCTGGTGTATTACCTACCCGTTAAAATATTTTCACCATTAACAGTTTGTACAAAAGAATTTTTAATTACAATTTTTATGAAAACATATATACATATATATTTTCTTCAGATGTAATCATGGATTTAATGAGTTAATATGATATCAAACACATATGATTTTTGGTTTGAGCTAGAATAAGTAATCTCTAAAACTATTAGGAACCACATATTCTTCGCATAATATTTCTTCAATGAAGTTATGGATCAATACTTCATCGTTCATTGTTGTTGGTACTCCTTGGTATCTATGGTGCGTATGATGTTGATGTTCGATGTATAGATTGTGATGTCGAGACGTGTGATATGGATGTTGCTGAAGCTAGTACGTTTTGCACCATATTTTTCAAGGCTACAACTCGAGCGCGAAGCTCGTTGGCTTCTGCTATTACTCCAGGATGATTGTCGGTCGGAACGAATGGATGAATAAGATCTAGAATTCTAGATAGTATATAATCATAACAAGATACTCTGGAAATGAGAAATAAAATGGTATTTCGAACAGGTTCGCCGATAACTGCTTCAGGTTCTTTGCCAAGAGGGCAATAAGGTGGGTGGAAGGGATCGCCTTCTTCTTGTCTCCAATGATTTAGTAGACTACGAACCTATCAGATGAATTGGGGATGGCTGATTGGTTGATTCATTCTGGTGACACTGTTTTCGAAGCTTAAGTGAAACTCCATATTGGAATCCGAGAGACTTGAACTAGTGGCGAGTTCCATCTTGTATGGTTAGTTAAAGAGTTTTCGATATGAAATGATTCTCGGATATCGGATGATATTCTAATTACATAGAATACCTAATATAGTACAGAAGATCTCGTAGATTACGGAGGGAATTAAGGAAACATGTCAGACATGGTTTACAGTAACAGATACGCTAAGATATGAATTTTGTCTATACACTATTCATGCAATCAATGCAGTAAGATATGTCTAGACTAAGAATGATAAGCAAATGATTCCCTAAGAATGATAAGCAGGTAATTTTCGACACGAAATGATAAGCAAAACTTTTGACATGCAGACACGGTCGAAGTCCAGACTCACTAATGCATCTAAACAACTATTAGTTTGACATACTAATGCAAGAACTGTTTCGCTAAGACCACCGCTCTGATACCACTTGTAGTGACCAGTCCTAATCCATCTGGACGAAGTCTTTAATAGTTAGTCCCATTGCGAGGTTCTGACCTCTATATGCCATGAACGACTCCATTTAATATGAGCAAATGCACAACGGAAGATTTCTTTCATACCTGAGAATAAACATGCTTTAAAGTGTCAACCAAAATGTTGGTGAGTTCATAAGTTTATCATAAAACAATAAAATTCATTATTTTGATAGACCACAAGATTTAAATACAGTACACCTATCTCGTGTACGAAACTATTTTTCATAATGCTTAGCAGAGTAGGTTCGTATCCTTTTCTCCCCCGTAGGTTTCCTCACGATTTTTAATAACCGTACACATATCTCGTGCACAAAAATAACATACACATAACCTGTGTATAAAATCATTCTCTCGATACATAACATTCACTTTGCTTTCATTGCTTGGCTTGGTAACCGACCTTAACATATAATGCGTATCAATAATATCCCCAAAAACAAAACATCTCGTCTGTATAATATATAAACCTCGAAGTACTAAACACCACGCCCACTAGCCCTTCCGTCTAGTGAACATTCTGGGTGGGGGTTTTAAACTCGGTAGCTACCTTTAGGATTCGCGTGAATTAGGGCCATACCCGTTTCTAATTCTTAGGTTACCAAGCAATAATAATCAGGAGAAATATTCACAACAATTAGTGGCAATTATAACGTCCAACTAATTCAATAATAATCCACAGAACTTCTGTCTGCATAATAATTCATTCGAGGAATGTTTTGCTTGTGTCTATCTCATCAAACATTTATAAAAGCATCTCAGTTCAAAAATATAGATTTCAAAGGCATTTAATAAAGCAGTTGTAAAAACAGCGCATTTATTCTCAGTCCCAAAAATGTAAAGAGTAAAAGGGAATCAAATGAACTCACCATACGATATTTTGTAGTGAAAATATATGCATACGACGGAACTGAACAATGCATGGTTGACCTCGAATTCACGAATCTATATCAGTTATATATATTAAAACATATAATAACATTTAAACAAGTTGATATTATTAATATACTAATTTTATTAATGATTTATATATTACCCTAAATAAATATATTAATTATATCTATTTTATATATTTTAATTACATGGTTAATATTTATATATATATATATTTGATTCTTATTAAAGTATTTTAATTAAAACCTATATGAAATATATTAAAAAAAAATTATATATATGGTTATATTAAAATATATTTATATCTTATATGTAATTTAGTTAATAATAAATAATAATATTTTATTTTGAAAACAAAATAGTTTGTAATATTAGCATAGGTATTATATATGTGTTAGATACATTTTATGTAAGTAATATTTGTTGTAATAATAATAATGATAATAATAATAACAATAATAAATAACTAATAATAATAATAATAAAAAAGATAATAAAACTACCTTAATAGAATTTATAGGCTTTCAAAAAGAAAAACCGTCTCTGCCCGAGCTCGAACCCGTGACCTCTAGCTTAATCCATCAATACCCTAAACCACTCTTCTACTTCTCCTTTTCTGTTCTAACTCACACCTTCAATTAATTTAAACCATATTTTCTGTTTTAAGTTCTATAACTCTTGGCCCATCTTTAAACAAATCTAAAAGCAATCCAATATTCCCTCACAAGTCCAATCCATTAACTAAAATAAGCCCGATAGCAATAGAAAGTGGCAACATATGGTAGCTGATAGTAATTCGACAAGTAGGGTTTTTGGTGGTTGAGGTTTTATTCGATTCTTAACAGAAACACAACACGTAAAAAAATTAAATTGCATCAAAGTGCTTCTCTGTCGACAGGAAGGTAAACGAATTGGCAAGGAGAAAAGAATTTATCATCTTCTTTATTAGCAATACAACCTCATCATCATCATCTTTCCATTACCACTATCTCGTATCATTTTCTGTTTTGGCCCACTCCTACAGTTCGTTCCAGGAACAAAATTACGAACCCAAAAACATACTCAGGCCTTCAACAACATCCATAATCTGGCTCTCAGCCCAGCTGGAAAACAGAAACCCAACAATAGAAGTTGTATCGTGTAGCCAATTTACGTGGAGCCAAATAAAAAAAAATTCGATAGAAAGAGGGATACATTATGCGAAATACAAGTAGGGTTTTTATTTTATTACTTGTTGTAGTGGTCGGACACTTTACAGCTTATTAACATCCCATGTTCCTTTATCATAATTATATAAACCGTTCCACTAGTAAACATCTCGGCTCAAAAGATAAAGTGCTGTGGCCCTCCAGTTTACAAAAATCCCGTCATGAATGATGACTTATGTGATTGATTTGGCTCGTGGGGTTTGATCAGAAAAGGAAAGTATAAAGAAAGATAAGTGGGGTTCTATGATGGTGGCTTATAGGCTGTTCGATGATGATATTGAAAATAAACAGGAAAGAAGGTGGAATGTCTTGTAGTATCCCACAATCCACTCATGTATGTCGACCAAAACCAACTACTAATTTGTATTGTTTCTTTCTTCACTTATTTAAAAATGCACCCTTTTCTTATTTTGATTCGTTCTACGTCCAAACAAAAAATATTAGCAGGGATAGTTGTAGTGGTAGTTGGAATGTAAACAAGAGTAGTTGCAACTCGCGACAGTCAAGAATAAATGGAACATATGGTGTTTTTAAAGAGAGAGAAACAGAAAAGAAGAAGGTAGGATGCAGGAAAGAAAACGAGCAGGTTTGTTTGGGTTTTGGAGTTGTTTGGTTCGATTGGGAGTGGAACTTGAAACAATCAAGCTGTAGTAGCAGCAATGTGTAGTGACAAAGGTGGTGGTTGGTGTTTGATCACGACTGAAAAGAAAAGAGAAGTGGGTTGTAGCCACAAGGATCAAAGTAGCAGAAACAAAAGACGGGACATGAGAAATGGCTCGATCATAACATGGTGATGGTTTTTGATATTCATGGTGGTTGGTTCATTATGATGATGGCTCGATGGTTTGTAAGTATTTCATTTATGTATGTGTGCTTTCTTTGCAAATGTTAGGATATCTATGTATGTATATAATTCGTTAGATGGGAATCAAAATATAGATTAGCAATAAATGTGAGTTTCAATTACACAGTTAAAGCAGTATACTTCTTTGTTATTTAGTAATGGTGGTTGACAAAGGATCTCAATTAATAGAAGGAAGGACAGATATTAGAATTAGATAGTGACTTGAAACAGATTCGTACGCTTTACTGATATTGATGGCTAACAAATTTTGTATATGTTTGTTTGATTTATCTCATCGAATTTCAGAAGGAATAAAGATCGACTATGACGTGAAATAAACTACACTGGTGATCCTTTACAATCTTTATGTATGTATATATATATTATTTACAGAGTGACATAGAAGTAATTGACTATATACTCTTTACAGCTCACTAAATTGCTTGTCAACAGGTTATATCAATCACACATATAATATTCGATTCATGAATCAGAAGAAGAAGTTAGAGAGAAATGAAAAAAAAGATAGTGACCTTCAACAGACTTTGGATTGCTTTGTGATTTAGAATCGTGATTTGTACTGGATTAAGGACATAAATCATAAATTTAATACAGTGTGAAAGTGATATGAGACTACAATTTATTATGTGTTTTTGTATAATTCATTAATTAATTAATTAAAATTAATAATAATAATACTGATTTATATAATGTGACTGTATATATGTATATCTCATTATATATATATTTATATATATTCTGTATATTTAATTATGCATATATCTGTATCTGTATATATACATATATTTATCTATTTTTGTACTTGCATATTAAAGAAACACAATCTTATTGATATTACAAACCTTAATATTTAATATTAATAATAATAATGAAACTAATAATAATAATAGAACTAATAATAATAATAATGATATTAACATAATACAATACTAATGATAATAATAACTCTTAATAAGAACGATGTTTTTAGTATTCAAATTAATAATAATAATATAACAGTTACATATATCAAATTCATATCTACCTATAATAAATGATAATACCTTTAATACTGATTTTAATATTATTATTAATATTTATAATACTAGTAATGAGAGTAATGTTAATAACAATATTTTAGCTTAGAGTTACTTTTAATATATTAACATTACTATTTATTAGGGTTTAATAATTATATACTATATATATAATTGAATATTTATACATTATAATATAATAATAATCATTTATAAAAATCATTTATATATAGGTTCATTACAACATAATCATTTTTGTATTTTGTTTTACATATTAAATTCTAATGTTTTAAATTGTACTCTATTATTTCTAAGGATTATATACTAATAATTGTTCGTGAATCGTCGGTAATGGTCGAAGGGTAATTGAATACATGAACATAGTTCCAAAATTTTTGAGACTCAACATTATAGACTTTTCTTATCGTGTCGGAAACATATAAAGATCAAGTTTAAATTTGGTCGGAAATTTCCGGGTCGTCACACAGCTATGCCGAGTTGTTCTGCTGTTTATAATGGTACTGATCATGGCTGCATACGACTATCTGTGGAAGAAGCTAAAAGGTTGAAAGTTATGTTTTTGGAAGAAGAAATATGGGGGGCTATTAATGAATGCACGAATAATAAAGCTCCCAGTCTGGAGGGATTTAATATGCATTTTTTAATTAATTTTGGGCTATAATTCAAGAAGACTTAGTGGAGGCTATCAATTGGTTTTTGTCAACGGGTAAAATCTATGAATGGTACAACTCATATTTTATCACTGTTATTCCAAAGACGTCAGATCCGGTGAGTTTAAATGAGTATAGACCTATTAGCTTGATAGGTAGCTACTAAAAAATCATTGCGAAGCTGCTTTCATTAAGGATCCGAAAAGTTGTTCCGAATCTTGTGGGTTTTGAGCAAAGTGCCTTCATTAAGGGGAGAAATATTATGGACGGAGCTCTTATTGCAAATGAATCTTATGATTTTTTAAAGAAAAAGCACAAAAAAGCATGGTGTTCAAAGTTGAGTTTGAAAAGGCTTTTGATAGCCTTAATTGGGAGTTTTTGGATGATATGATGAGGTTTATGGGATTTGGTGTTAAATGGAGGGGTTGGATTACATCGTGTTTGAAGACGGCCTCAATATGGGTACTTGTTAATGGTTCCCCTACGAAAGATTTCAAACTCGGGAGGGGTGTGAGACTAGGCGACCCCCTTTCGCCTTTCCTTTTTATTATCGCGGCGGAAGGTCTCAATTGGTTATCAAAGTCGGCGGTGTCGATTAATCTATATAGCGGGGTGGAAATCAGTAATGACAAAATACCCATTTCTCACCTCCAATATGCGGATACTATATTCTTTGGTACTTGGAGTTTGGATAATATTGAAAATCTCATGAAACTCCTAAAGTGCTTTGAACACGTGCGATGTCTTTCGGTGGACGTTTAACACTCGTGAATTCGGTTCAAATAGTTTGCCTTTATATTACTTTTCGCTCTTCCGTGCCCCGCCTAGCGTGCTTAAAAAACTCGAGTGTGTGAGCAGATTTTTTTTTGGGGCGGGTCGGGTGACGAGTCAAAAATCTCGTGGGTTAAATGGGATGATGTTATCCGTCCATGGGCAGATGGCGGACTTAATCTTGGTTCTCTTAATTGTAAAAATTTAGCATTAATTGGCAAGTGGTGGTGGACGTTTCTTACCGAACCCACTTCCTTGTAGGTTGATGTTATTAAAAGTATTTACGGGGCTTCGGGGTGTATTATTTCGGGTGGGGTCAATTCACATTTGTGATATAATTCTACTTGGTGTAAAATTGTTAAAACAGGTTATGAGATTGACGGCTTCAGTATGGACTTTTCCAAGTCATTTACAAAGGTCATCGGTAATGGTAAAAGCACAAAATTTTGGGATGACGTGTGGCTCAAAGATATAGCTTTAAAAGACGTTTTGAAAAGATTGGTGCGGCTAGAGTCTAATGTGAACGTGTTGGTTGCGGATCGAGTGACTTGAAATGGACAGTCAGGTCTACCGAATGGGTGCTGGATTCGAGATGTAACAGGTAGAACAAACAGCGAGCAGCAGATGCTTCAGGGGTTGATTTTGGGTGTTAAGATGATTCCCGAGAAAGACGACTATTGGAAATGGAGTTTATGCGGGTCCGGTAACTTTACAACTCATTCTCTTACAAATCATATCATGGTTCGGTGCTATCCTCCAAATGCGAATAACATAGCAACTCAAATTAATGTTCATGTTCCAAAAAAGTGGGTGTTTTCGTGTGGAGGGCAAGGCGGGGTAGATTACCCGTTCTGTTTGAACTTGAAAAATGGGGTATTGATCTCCAATTCGTTCTTTATGCGATCATGTGGTAGAAACGGTTGATCATGCTTTATTTTCGTGTAACAAGGTTCGGGAAATTCGGGATAAAATCGTAAAGTGGTGGGGTATCGATCTGACATTACATAATATTCGTAATATACTATGCGGGAATACTATGGTGTGGACTAGTGTTTATCTCATTTGAAAAAATATGAATCAAAAGGTCTTCAAGAAATCGTGTTGGTCTCCACCGGTGGCCCTTAATGACATTCAAGTGAATAGCTATGAATGCATCGCGAAGAGATGCAAATAAAAAAATATCGAGTGGCTTGATTGGTTGCAAAATCCACATTTTCTTGTTTTGTAATCTTTATTTCCTTCGTGTAATAATTTGTGAGTAATTTAGATGTTAGCATAGAATTCTAGCTCGGTATCGGTGTGTATAACATCTCGTGAGAACGTTTGTATCTTTTGAGTTTTAATATAATTTGCCGTTCAAAATAATAATCATAATAATAATAACGATAACGATAACGATAACGATAACGATAATAATAATAATAATAATAATAATAATAATAATAATAATAATAATAATAATAATAATAATAATAATAATAATAATAACCTTACATTGTAGCTAATGTGATAGTGCTCTAACTCTTAACGAGAGGCTAGTATTTCGACTCCCGTGGGTGCAACATTGCACACAAGGTGTCTAGGCAGCAGGGGAGTGTTATGCAACTGCGGGAGATAAACGCGTGGGTTGTTGAGTCTCCCTGGATGATCTCGTACTGATGTTAAAATAATAATAATAATAATAATAATAATAATAATAATAATAATAATAATAATAATAATAATAATAATAATAACAATAATAATAATAATATAGAATAATAATATTAATTATTTTTTTAATTTTGTTTTAAAAGCAAACATCATATTAGTAGAAAAAATTAATGAATAATAATAATAATAATAATAATAATAATAATAATAATAATAATAATAATAATAATAATAATAATAATAATAATAATAATAATAATAATAACACAAATCCTTAGAAAGTTATGTTACCTTCCATAAGAACCCGATGTTATTTGCGTCATGAACTTCAATTATAACTTTAGTCTTTATTAGTCCCCTTTATAGGGTTAGTGAAGTTTGTTTTATTTAATACCATAATAAAAAAATTAGCCAGGAGTTAGGAAAAATTATAAAGCAATTAGATGATTTTTCAACTACAAATACCAAGGGTTTGTAACGTTGCTAGATATCAACATGATATATGCGATGTATAAATAACGGAGTAGTAATTAAATTATATCACGGTTGAAGAAAGTCAATGATCTTCAACTTATTAATAATTCAATTGTTTACCATCCTTGTATATTTTCAGATCTCGATCGTATTTACACATTGCTAAAGAGTAAAACAGTCGATCCATTCTATTGACCTATAATCCTAATTTTAAACTCGAGCCGATTATTCAACTGAATTGGACTTGATCACTCAGTTATAAATAATTATAATTGTAGTTGATTAATGTGAACTACTTTACAATAATGTAGCAAATTAATGTTAAGCTCGTGTTCGTTTACCTCTTGATTGCATGATTCAACGTTAAATGTTGAATTATTCAGTATTCACACGTTTATTTCTGACTTCTAAATGACATATGGTGGTCAGTGGTTCAACATTCAGTGTTGAAATATTTAGAGCTGAAATTTTCTCTTAACCATTAAGCACGTAATTTTTTTTTTTATGTAATATTTTTTTAAATTATCTTAAGAAAACTTATTAAACAACTATATTGTAACATTTTCTCTTAACCATTAAGCATGTAGATTGTTTTATGTAATATTTTTGTAAATTATCTTAAGATAACTTATTAAACAACTATATTGTAATGTTTATTCATGTTACAAGTCAATAAGTTAATTTTACATTTTTCACATTATTCATTGAAAATGATTATCAAATATGTTATTTTTATTCAAAAGCAATATTATTCAAAGTATTTTAATTATTTTGATGATTATGAAACGTTTAATCGTCCAGTTTTATTAAACGCACCATAATCTTTAAGATTATAACGCTCGGTTATACATATTATATAATACAGTTGTATATAATACCTACTATTTATTACTCGTACTTAAGTAATCAAACAAGTGGCCTTACGGCTGGGCCATGTCCCTAATTAGGGTGTAGATGGAATAAGCTGACTCCTTAAAAGCCTCGGCCTCCTAGCTTAAGACAAATTACCAATTCACTTTTTTATTTTTTATTTTTTGAAAGGCAGAAAAACTTTTATTAATATAACTCAAGATTACAACAATGGGCCTGCATAAAGGTCAGAGCAGACCTCCACCAATGTACACGAAAATAGTTCGCATAGTAAACTAACTAACAAGATGTTAATCTACAAAACAGAGAATGAGGTTATGAAAGGACACTTAGAGGGTTGTGTAGCCAAGTGTGCCAATTGATAGACTTCACTTTGCATCTTTTCGCATTCCACTCGAACGATAACATTTGTATTTCGCATAACGCAACAGGAGGACTCCAACACTTTTGCTTGAAAATCATGTGGTTCCGATTCCTCCATATGAGATACCCACACGTCCAAATAACCGCTTGCTAGATTTTTGCTCCAAGTGTCGACATCGGGGTGCTTGACTTACCAAGAAAGATCTCATTTACACTTAAGGTCGAAAACAGGTTCATGTTCCACCAATCGAAGACTTTGCTCCAGATATCAAAAGCATGTTTACAACCTATAAGACTATGCTCCACCGATTCCACCTCATCGTCACAAAGGGGGCAACAGATGGAGTGAAGATCAATGCCACGGTTATCCAATTCAACAAACACCGGAAGACGTTTTTTTCTCGCTCTTCACACAAACACTTCCACTTTTTTGGGAATGAGATTATTGCGCAATGTGTCCACAATATTTGTACCTGCATTCAGCATCTTCTCATCGATCAGACCTACAAGTTTTTTAGTAGTAAAACCGCCATTACCATCTAACCACTAACGCCAAGTGTCTTCCTTCGAAGGGTTGATTGAAACCGAGGTTATCATTCTGTTGAGCTCGATCAGTTCAGATGCAACACACCTCATGGGAGGCCTCGACCAGCACCACATACCCACGCAGTTCAGACCATCACATACCAATCTATCACGAACAGTAGCGTCTGGATTAAACTCTAAGCGAAACAACCTATTGTACCTGGATTTGAGTGTGAAGTCGCCCAGCCAATTCTCGTTCCAAAATGACGTAGCAGCCTCATTACCTATAGTTTTATCAAAAGAATCACTAAACGAGACACCAATGGAGTCAATGCAACCACCTATTTTAACAATGTTAGCCCAAGTAGTTGTACTCGAAAACAATTGATGATTATACTCGACTCCAAACCAACCGAGGAACCATATATGCTCGCAATAACTTTGACCCACAAGGAGTTAGTTTCGGTTTTAAACCTCCACCACCACTTGCCAATTAAAGCTAAAATTTTGCTTTTTAGGAACCCAAATTTAAACCCCCCATCCCGAAAGGTAATAGAATCGTATCCCATTTGACCCAAGCAATTTTGAAACATTACCCGACCCGCCCCAAAAGAAAGAACGCCTTACGCACTCAAGTTTTTTTTAACACACATGGCAGGGCACGAAAGAGCAAGAAATAGTACATGTTGGTTAATGAACTAAACGACAAACTTAAGTATGATGATTAACCAAAGAATATGTTTTGATGATGACACATACATATGCATAAGTAATGACTTACATTTTAACATAAAACACGCAAGGTCACTAATCCATACTCTATCTTGCAAACGACCAAGTCAAACATAGCTTAAATAATAGTTCAGCAAAATACACGGTCAAGGTACGGTCGACTGCACAGCTAGCCGTAGAACCCCAAACTGAATTGCAATGCAGTTTTATGAAAACAAGTTGCACGGTCGACACCACGGTCAACCGCAGTGCGACCGCAGTTTTCTCTGTTACCAATTTCGACCAAATAAAGTTTGACTAGTTCCCGACATCTATAATTCATGAAACCTTTCTCAACATGCTTAGAATATATGCCTTCTCCATACTCAATTGAGTTTTGGTCATAAAAACACTAATTGTGGTTAATTACGCCTAATGATATCTTAATGACAAATTAACCAAGATTAGGCATAACACATAAGTGTTAATCAACAACTGGTGATCTTAATTCTTATCTAGATATCCTAAATATGATCATCAAGTACCAACACACTTAAGCCAATGTCACTAGAACAATAATTACTATTAAAAATGACTTAGTGATTAATTAAGGCTAAATGAGGAACAATGCTCTCAAGTATAACTAAGTAATGACTTGTAATCCTAAAATACACTTAGATACATTTAGGATGGTCACCAAGTCCCAACTAGAGACTGCTCTTCCCTTGTGTATGTGTTGGACATAAATGTGTACTTACACATTAATCAAGCAATATGTTATATTGCACTTAAGCTTGAGTCATAAGTTGTACAAGTATCTATATGATTGTTCCTAGAATAACTATCTCTTGCTATATGTGAATATTACTTGCTACTTGTCAATATGCTTAATACTCATAAACTTGTCAACTTGATTAATATGTTTGCTATGTGCTTACTAGTTAGGATTCAAGTAACTAACATACTCCAATAGATTAAGTGTAAAATGGTTCACAATGATATTATAGTCAATTTTCTATTTGGTCTAGTCTTAGTAACTAAGTGTGATTACTTATTCAAGAATGACTTAACTTTAATGTCTCTACATACTTCATGATTATCTTATGGAGACATTGTTCAATTAATCTCTATCTAAACTCAAATGGAACATAACTTGTGATTAATTGAAACTAGGAAGTTAATGACATGGTGACTAGTCTTTAGAATTGAACCAAAGGCATTAATGTGACTAACTAAGTCTTGACCAAACTGAGATTTCCCAATATATCTATCAAGACACTTCTCCAAGAATGTTGGGTTTACCACTTTTGGAATGTTAAGTCACTTTCATGCAATAAGACCAAATCTCACACACTTAATGCATATAGTACTTGTATAGGATGTTTGGTTTGTTTTGCAGGTGCTAGAAGGAGTAAAGGTGCCAAAATGTGGTGTTCAAATTTGAGTCAAACGGCTATACAACGGATACTAAATTTGGACTGGAGCACGCACGGTCGAACCACGGTCGACCGTGATGGCAACCGTGTGTCAATGGCTAATTTTTGAATCCCACTATAAAAGGCAAACTTTAATGAGCATTTGAAGCTGACCCTCTTGCATATTTCAAAGGCTTATTTTCAGAGATCACATGTAAGACCCGAATATTTTATTGTACAGACGTGTAAATAGGATACTTGAAGTGTGGGATGCATTGTGTAATTAAACAGAGGTCAGATTCTGCCCAGACCCTTGTGCGCGCCGCGCAAGGGTATGTGTGCGCGCCGTGCACTGCTGCTGTTGGCAGATTCCTACTTTTTAAATTAAAGTTTAATGAAGGGTATTCTTATCTTTTCATATGGGGACGAGTTAGGGCATTAGAGGCCAGATTGGATGGTGGTTGAAACACTCTTAACTTTATCACCAACCACATCATCTCTTCCAAATTCAATTTCTAGAGTGAGAAACCCTTTGAGAGAGAGAAAGCTCAAATCAAGGAGGAAGAAGTTGATTTCGGGCCAAACCGCGTGTGTTAAAGTTGTTCATCTAATCACTAGCTACGTTATGATTGTGGTGGTAAGCTCTAACTTTGATTCCTTATTTTAATTTGTTTAAGGGTTAGGGTTTGGGTTAGTGATGAACATAAAACCCATATTTGGTGATTTTGGGTGTTCTTGGGTAAGATTGGGTCATGAGGACCTAAGGATGACTAACCTAGGGTTTTGGAAATGTTAAATGGACTTATGAGTCATAATTGGTTAGTTAATTAATAACACACCTAGTTATTAAGCAAATGGGTATTAATGGGGTTAGTGGATGACCCAAAATGGGTGCGTGACTTTAAAATGGTTAAATGGGTAATAATTGACCTAGTTGGGAAAGATGGGTATGAAATACCCTAATTGTGTATTAGTTAGTGTTGTTGGACCTTAGTCACTAGCTTTTAGTGATGTGTGATGGTCTTGACCTTAAATGGACGGTTTTGGTGAAAATGGGGCATTTAATGCTTTTAAGTCATTAAATGCACATGAGTGAATGGTTGGTGTTTATTCCAACTAGTTTGTGTGTTGATTGAGTACTTATTGTATTAGGTACTTTGCCTTGAAGCTTGCGGAAGTATAAAACATTCACCGAAGGCGTTAAGGTGAGTGGAATGATTATATGCGTTTGTATATAATGTATTTATTTGTACGCTATGGTATGAACCAAAGAGCCGGTAGTGCCATAGTATGTGCGATTGTGCTATGATGTGAACCAAAGAGCCGGTAGCGTCATAGTACGTGTGTTGTAGTGTGAACCAAAGAGCCGGTAGCACTACGACATGAGTTGTTAGAATGTGAACCAAACAGCCGGTAGCACTTTAACGCGAGTATGACTCGGGTTGTGATGTGAACCAAAGAGCCGGTAGCATCATAACCGATGCGTATGGTGTGAACCAAAGAGCCGGTAGCACCATGATGCGAGAATGGTTAACCATGGTTGTGTATTGTATTGTAGCATATTATTATGTCGATTATATGTTATTGATTATGCTAGTTGCGGTTTTGGAGATTATTAGCTTCGTACTTGAGATGGTATGCTAATTGTATTGCTAGCATGTATGCGGTATGTGTGTAAGTGATTGCAAGTAGGTATATTATATATCTATGTGTATAATTATTGCATTCACTAAGCTTTAGCTTACCCTCTCGTTGCTTACCTTTTTATAGGCTCCGGCGTGAACAAGGGTAAGGGTGTTCGTTTGGATTAGAGATCCCGCTTTGTTTTGATAGGGGACACTTTTTAGATGTGTTAGCTTCTGAAGTTTGACCGAGATTTTGGTAGTTTAACCCCCAAACATCATGCTCTAGTGTCGTTTGGAATTTAAACTAGTGTGGTCGAAACTTACATTTTGTATGAAACTCGTATTTCGGCCATATGTGGGCCCGGTTCGTAAAACTTATTTTATTATTGAAACGTGTTAGTTTTACATATTATAACATGTTGTGAAAAGCGTTTCGTCTAAATATGTCGGGAAGTGGGATATCTTTAATTGAAAAATTGTCAATTCAGATAGAAGCTGACAGACCACATGCTCGCCGCGCACCCTAGGGTGCTGCGCGCCCCGCACTTAGCTGTAATAAAAAAAAATATTTCGCGTATTCGGTAGGATATTGGGTTGGGTTGTTACAAGTGGTATCAGAGCATGGTCTAAGGGATTTAGACGACTTGAGATAGGTGCCTAGACTTAGACTTTATTGTGTATGCGCTTTATGCGGGACTTGTAGGAGACGAGTCGGACCGGGAATTGGTTAGTGCCTAGGTTTAGGTGAACTAACTATGCACTAATTGTTTTGTGTTGTATTTGCAATCATCAAGCGAGATAGACGTTGTACTAGCAAGTTAACGCGACATGCTCGCGTAACAATGATTACTACCATTGTTACGGGTTCAAACCGTGTTAAACAAGCGATGTACGACGATTGTTGAACAAGATGAGGCGGTGTGAGATGTACTTATATGCTTTTATGTAAAGTCCTTTCGTTTCATTGTTTAACCTATTTCCGTTTTATAGTATGAAGACGAGAAACGGACTCGAGAACAATGAAGGGGGTACGAGTGAGGATGTCGAGTTTATGGCCAAGGTTGAGGCCATTATGCAAAGGCGTCATGCGTCCTTCCTAGAGGACGTTAGGAATATGTTCTTAGATTCGATTGATGAGCAAGTAGTCAATCTAGTCAAGGAACAAGTTAAGATTGTTCTTCAAGAAGATAACGTTGGAAGGCGAGACTTCCACTATAAAAATTTCAAGGATGCTCAACCTCCTACTTTTGAGGGTGAACGAGACCCGCTCAAGAGTGCTCGTTGGATCTCCGACATGGAGGGGACTTTTCGTACTAGTGAGTGCCCTCTCGATAAAAGGACAAGGTATGGTAGTAGCATGATGAGGGGTGACGCCAAGTTGTGGTAGGATACGAAAATCCGACTTTATGGCGAAGAACAAAGTATGTGTTTGACGTGGGACGAGTTTAAGGAAGAATTTTTCAAGGAGTACCGAACTTCAGCCGATCTTTCGAGGCTTAAGGACGAGTTGCGTACTTTGAGGCAAGGGTCAATGGATTTGAACACTCTCAAGTCCACTTTCTTATCAAAGACCCAATTTTTCCTGGAGTATGTCAGGAATGACCATATGTTGAAAGAAGATTTCTACCGAACCTTGAACGATAACTATCAAGAAAGGATTAGTAGGAATTCGGCGAAAACTTTTAATGAGTTATTTGATATCGCTAAGGGTTTCGAGTCGCTTGCTTCGAGAAAGAGTGACTTTACCTTTGGCAAACGAAAATTTGAAGCTACTAGCCACTCGAACAAGAAGAGTAGAGTGTGACCGAGAGCGTCGGTAGTGTGAAAAAGGGGGCTTCTAAGAGTTTTGGACCCACGTGCTATAATTGTGGGCGGCAAGGGCACTTGGCCCATGATTGTACGAACCCATCTTCCAACAAAATCGTTTGTTTTAATTGTAATAAAGAGGGTCACCGAAGGACGAAATGTCCCGATTTGGGGGGGTGATCAAGTTAAGAAGCTAGAAAAGGCGGCGGGGACGGTGAGGGGACGAAATTACTTAATGACCCATGATGAGGCCAAGCAATCAAACGAAGTTGTCTCAGGTACTTTCATAGCTAACTCTAATCCGGCAAGGATCCTATTTGATAGCCGTGCTAATTTATCATTTGTTTCTCCAAGATTCGTGTCTAAGCTTGATAAACCGCTAGCTAAGTTAAGTCATCCGGTAGAAGTTGAAATAGCGGATGGTAAGACGGTGCTAGGGGTTGATGTTTGTAATGATTGTGATATTGTGTTTGGTACCGAAATGTTTAAAATTGATCTTATCCCGATGACCTTGGGTGAATTCGATATTGTCGTTGGTATGGATTGGCTTGATCGTCATAGAGCCGATATTGCATGCCATGAAAAATCTATTCGTGTGAAGACCCCAAGTGGGGGAGAGTTAATTATTCACGGCGAGAGACGGAGAAGACTTGTGCCATTATGCACTTATGCACGGGCACGTCATTTTCTTGTTAGTGGTGGCATGGCTTTTCTTGCTCATGTAGTTGATACTCATGAAGAGCCACAATCCATTCGTGAAATTCCGGTGGTTAGTGAATTCAAAGACATTTTTCCGAATGAATTACTGGGTGTTCCGGCGGAAAGATAAGTTGAATTTCGCATTGAGTTGGTTCCGGGTGCTACTCCCATTGCTAAAACTCCTTATCGTTTAGCACCAACGGAAATGCAAGAGTTGTTAAATCAAACCCAAGAGTTGCTTGAGAAGGGTTTTATTCGACCGAGTGCTTCGCCGTGGGGTGCTCCGGTTTTATTCATGAAGAAGAAGGATGGTAGTATGCGGATGTGCATTGATTATCGTGAGTTGAACAAGGTGACAATCAAGAATCGTTATCCATTGCCTCAGATTGACGATTTATTTGATCAACTCCAAGGCGCGACTTATTTTTCTAAAATTGACTTACGGTCCGGCTATCACCAAATGCGGGTCCGTGAGGAAGATATTGAGAAAACAGCCTTTCGAACGCGTTATGGGCATTTTGAGTTTGTAGTTATGCCTTTCGGTCTTACGAATGCACCGGCGGCATTCATGGATCTTATGAACCGAGTGTGCCAACCTATGTTGGACAAGTTGGTGATTGTGTTCATTGACGACATACTTGTCTATTCGAAGAGTATGAAGGAACATGAACATTATTTGCGTGGTGTGTTGAAGACGTTGCGGAAGGAGAAGTTTTATGCAAAATTCTCTAAATGTGAATTTTGGCTAAGGGAAGGTCAATTCCTTGGCCATATTGGGAACAAGGATGGTATTCACGTAGATCCGGGGAAGATTAAGACGGTAAAGAGTTGGGAACGACCGAACTACGCCTACGAAAATCCGAAGTTTTCTCGGATTGGCCGGTTATTATCGTCGGTTTATCCAAGATGTTTCTAAGATCGCTTCTCCATTGACGAAATTGACGAGAAAGAACGCGAGATTTAATTAGGAGAACGAGCAAGAAATTGCTTTTCAATTGTTAAAAGAGAAGTTATGTCAAGCTCCGATGTTAGTGTTGCCGGAAGGGGTAGAAGACATGACGGTTTATTGTGATGCGTCTTTAAAAGGGCTCGGGTGTGTTCTAATGCAAAGAGGTAAAGTCATCGCTTACGCCTCTCGACAATTAAAGGAACATGAAACGAGATATCCGACTCATGATCTTGAGTTGGCGGCGGCTGTTCATGCGTTGAAAATTTGGCGCCATTATTTGTACGGTGTCAAATGTACGATTTATTCGGATCACAAGAGCTTAAAACATCTTTTTGATCAACGAGATTTGAATTATCGTCAGCGTAGATGGATGGATGTGGTAAAAAACTACGATTATGAAATACTTTATCATCTGGGTAAGGCGAATGTGGTCGCGGATGCGTTAAGTTGGAAGAGTCAACATCCAGCGATACGAGTAGGATAGTTACGCATGATTATTACTAACGATTTTCTTGTAAAGCTCGGTGAGATACAAATTGAAGCTTTTGTTAACAACAAACATGAGGAACGAATCGTGGGGCAAACGGAGTCTATTACCTTAGGCCCGCACGGTTTGTTGTCCTTTCAAGGACGAGTGTGGGTGCCTAGAATGGGAGATTTCCGACAAGTGCTACTTGATGAAGCACGTAAGTCAAAGTATTCCATTCATCTGGGCGCGACGAAAATGTATCTTGATTTGAAGAAAGAGTATTGGTGGCTGGGCATGAAACGTGATGTCGTAAAGTATGTTGAACAATGTGTCACGTGTTTGCAAGTTAAGGCCGAGCACCAAAAGCCGTATGATAAGTTATAACCGTTGGAAATTCCGAAATGGAAATGGGAGCACATTACCATGGATTTCATTACAAAGTTACCAAAGACGACGAGAACCCAATTTGATTCAATTTGGGTGATAGTTGATCGGTTGACAAAAAGTGCCTTGTTTCTTCCCATTCGGTAAACGATATCGTCGGAGGCTTTGTCAAAGTTATTTATCAAGGAGGTGATATCATGACATGGGGTTCCTATATCTATTATTTCGGATCGGGATACTCGTTTCACATCACGGTTTTGGAATAAGTTTCATGAAGATATGGGTACACAATTGAGAATGAGCACGTCGTACCATCATCAAACGGACGGTCAAACCGAACGTACGAATCAAACATTGGAGGATATGTTACGGGCGTGTATTATTTATTTCGGCGGTAGTTAGGATGAGCACTTACCATTGGTGGAACTCTCGTACAATAATAGTTATCATACTTGTATCGGGATGCCACCTTATGAGATGCTTTATGGGCGGAGGTGTCGAACTCTGATTTGTTGGGGCGAAGTGGGTCAAAGAGAAATCAGGAGTACCGATTTGGTTTTAGAGATGAATAGTAAGATTGAGATGATTCGGACTCATTTGAAAGCGGCTCAAGATAGACAAAAGTCGTACGCCGACAAACGTAGGCGATTGATTGAGTTCCAAGAAGGTGACATGGTGATGCTTAAGGTTTCGCCATGGGGTTTCAAAAACGGGGAAAGTTCGCTCGTCGGTTTATTGGGCCTTTTAAGATTTTAGCTCGCGTTGGTGAAGTTGCGTATTGTTTGGAATTACCCGAAGAACTTGCGGGGATCCATAATACATTTCATGTTTCCCATCTCCGTAAGTGTCTTGCGGATGATTCTTCATGGGTGCCGTTAGATGAAATTGAGCTAAACAACAAGTTAGAGTATGTTGAGGAGCCGATTGCTATACTCGATGAAAAGGTGAAAAGCTTGAGGAATAAAGAGGTGAGAACTTATAAAGTTCAATGGCATCGTAGTAAAGGTTTCGAGTTTACTTGGGAGCCTGAAGATTTTATGTTAGTTTATCTTCCCTCTTGTCATGCGGCTTGGATCACGAGGACGCGCTCCGATTCAAGTGGGGAAGAGTTGTAAGACCCGAATATTGTAGTGACCCGAACTTTTCCATGTTTATATATATTAAATGAAATTGTTATTTACATTATTAAGTGTTTCCAACATGTTAAGCAATCAAACTTGTTAAGAATTGATTAATTTAAATAGGTTTCATATAGACAATTGACCATCCAAGTTGACCGGTGATTCACAAACGTTAAAACTTGTAAAAACTATATGATGACATATATATGATTATATATATAGTTAACATGATATTATGATAAGTAAGTATCTCATTAGATATTTTAACAATGAGTTATATACATAAAATTGAGTTTATTGAATTAAGAAACTCTAAACGATATATATAACGATTATCGTTATAACAACGTCTTACTAAATACATATGAATCATATTAAGATATTGATACACTATGTTTAATCATGATAAATGATAAGTAAACATGTCATTAAGTGTATTAACAATGAACTACATATGTAAAAACAAGACTACTAACTTAATGATTTCGAAACGAGACATATATGTAATGATTATCGTTGTAACAACATTTAACTGTATATATATCATACTAAGATATATTAATATATCATAATATCATGATAATGTAATAATTTAACATCTCTTTAGATATAATAAATAATGGGTTAACAACATTTAACAAGATCGTTAACCTAAAGGTTTCAAAACAACATTTACATGTAGCGACTAACGATGACTTAACGACTCAGTTAAAATATATATACATGTAGTGTTTTAATATGTATTCATACACTTTTGAAAGAAATAAAGACACTTATCAAAATACTTCTACTTAACAAAAATGTTTACAATTACATCCTCGTTCAGTTTCATCAACAATTCTACTCGTATGCACCCGTATTCGTACTCGTACAATACACAGCTTTTAGATGTATGTACTATTGGTAAATATACTCCAATGATCAGCTCTTAGCAGCCCATGTGAGTCACCTAACACATGTGGGAACCATCATTTGGCAACTAGCATGAAATATCTCATAAAATTACAAAAATATTAGTAATCATTCATGACTTATTTACATGTAAACAAAATTACACATCCTTTATATCTAATCCATATACCAACGACCAAAAACACCTACAAACACTTTCATTCTTCAATTTTATTCATCAAATTAATCTCTCTCAAGTTCTATCTTCAAGTTCTAAGTGTTCTTCATAAATTCTATAAGTTCTAGTTTCATAAAATCAAGAATACTTCCAAGTTTGCTAGCTTACTTCCAATCTTGTAAAGTGATCATCCAACCTTAAGAAATCTTTCTTATTTATAGTAAGATATCTTTCTAATACAAGGTATTACTCATATTCAAACTTTGATTCAATTTCTATAACTATAACAATCTTATTTCGAGTGAAAATCTTACTTGAACTTGTTTTCGTGTCATGATTCTGCTTCAAGAACTTTCAAGCCATCCAAGGATCCTTTGAAGCTAGATCTATTTTTCTCATTTCCAGTAGGTTTATCCATAAAACTTGAGGTAGTAATGATGTTCATAACATCATTCGATTCATATATATAAATCTACCTTATTCGAAGGTTTAAACTTGAAATCACTAGAACATAGTTTAGTTAATTCTAAACTTGTTCGCAAACAAAAGTTAATCCTTCTAACTTGACTTTTAAAATCAACTAGACACATGTTCTATATCTATATGATATTCTAACTTAATGATTTAAAACATGAAAACACGAAAAACACCGTAAAACTGGATATACGCCGTCGTAGTAACACCGCGGGCTGTTTTGGGTTAGTTAATTAAAAACTATGATAAACTTTGATTTAAAAGTTGTTCTTTTGGGAAAATTATTTTTCTTATGAACATGAAACTATATCCAAAAATCATGATTAAACTCAAAGTGGAAGTATGTTTTCCAAAATGGTCATCTAGACGTCGTTCTTTCGACTGAAATGACTACCTTTACAAAAACGACTTGTAACCTGTATTTCCGACTATAAACTTATACTTTTTCTGTATATATTCATAAACTTAAGTTCAATATGAAACCATAGCAATTGGATTCACTTAAAACGGATTTAAAACGAAGAAGTTATGGGTAAAACAAGATTGGGTATTTTTACTTGTTGTAGCTACGTGAAAATTGGTAACAAATCTATATTAATCATATCCTAGCTAATTTATAATTTACAATACATATATTCTAATATATTATGTAACCTTGGGATACCATAGACACGTATGCAAATATTTTGACATATCATATCGACCCATCTATATATATTATTTGGAACAACCATAGACACTCTATATGCAGTAATGTTGGAGTTAGCTATACAGGGTTGAGGTTGATTCCAAAAATATATATACTTTGAGTTGTGATCTAGCCTGAGACGTGTATACACTGGGTCGTGGATTGGGTCAAGATAATATATATCAATTTATTTCTGTACATCTAACTATGGACAACTAGTTGTAGGTTACTAAAGAGGACAGCTGACTTAATAAACTTAAAACATTAAAACGTATTAGAAATGTTGTAAATATATTTTGAACATACTTTGATATATATGTACATATTTATTATAGGTTCGTGAATCGACCAGTGGCCAAGTCTTACTTCCTGACGAAGTAAAAATCTGTGAAAGTGAGTTATAGTCCCACTTTTTAAATCTAATATTTTTGGGATGAAAATACATGCAGCTTTATAAATGTTTTACAAAATAGACACAAGTACATGATACTACTTTCTATGGTTGAACGATCGAAGACGAATATGCCCCTTTTACTTGGTAACCTAAGAATTAGTAAACCAGTCTACTAATTGACGCGAATCCTAAAGATAGATCTATTGGGCCTAACGAACCCCATCCAAAGTACCGGATGCTTTAGTACTTCGATGTTGTTTTTATCATGTCCGAAAGATTTCCCGGAATGATAGGAGATATTCTTATATGTATCTCGTTAATGTCGGTTACCAGGTGTTCAATCCATATGAATGATTTTTGTCTCTATGCATGGGACGTATATTTATGAGAAATGGAAATGAAAATCTTGTGGTCTATTAAAATGATGAATTTTATTGTTTACAATAAACCTATGAACTCACCAACCTTTTGGTTGACACTTGAAAGCATTTTTATTCTCAGGTTTGAAAGAAATCTTCCGTTGTGCTTTTGCTCATTTAGAGATATTACTTGGAGTCATTCATGACATATTTCAAAAGAGATTGCATTCGAGTCATCGAGTTCATCAAGATCATTATTAAGTCAATTATAGTTGGATGTATTATGAAATGATATGCATGTCGTCAACTTCCAATGAAATGAACGTTTGTCTTTTAAAAACTAATGCAATGTTTGTAAAATGTATCATATAGAGATCAAGTACCTTGCGATGTAATCTACTATTGTGAATCGTTTATAATCGATGTGGACTTCGTCCGGATGGATTAGGATGGGTCACGTCAAATATTTTATTGTACAGACGTGTAAATAGGATACTTGAAGTATGGGATGCATTGTGTAATTAAACAGAGGTCAGATTCTGCCCAGACCCTTGTGCGCGCCGCGCAAGGGTATGTGTGCACGCCGCGCACTGCTGATGTTGGCAGATTCCTGCTTTTTAAATTAAAGTTTAATGAAGGGTATTCTTATCTTTTCATATGGGGACGAGTTAGGGCATTAGAGGCCATATTGGATGGTGGTTAAAACACTCCTAACTTTATCACCAACCACATCATCTCTTCCAAATTCAATTTTTAGAGTGAGAAACCCTTTGAGAGAGAGAAAGCTCAAATCAAGGAGGAAGAAGTTGATTTCGGGCCAAACCGCGTGTGTTAAAGTTGTTCATCTAATCACTAGCTACGTTGTGATTGTGGTGGTAAGCTCTAACTTTGATTTTCTTATTTTAATTTGTTTAAAGGTTAGGGTTTGGGTTAGTGATGAACGTAAAACCCATATTTGGTGATTTTGGGTGTTCTTGGGTAAGATTGGGTCATGAGGACCTAAGGATGACTAACCTAGGGTTTTGGAAATGTTAAATGGACTTATGAGTCATAATTGGTTAGTTAATTACTAACACACCTAGTTATTAAGCAAATGAGTGTTAATGGGGTTAGTGGATGACCTGAAATCGGTGTGTGACTTTAAAATGGTTAAATGGGTGATAATTGTCCTAGTTGGGAAAGATGGGTATGAAATACCCTAATTGTGTATTAGTTAGTGTTGTTGGACCTTAGTCACTAGCTTTTAGTGATATTTGATGGTCTTGACCTTAAATGGACGGTTTTGGTGAAAATGGGGCATTTAATGCATTTAAGTCATTAAATGCACATGAGTGAATGGTTGGTGTTTAGTCCAACTAGTTTGTGTGTTGATTGAGTACTTATTGTATTAGGTACTTTGCCTTGAAGCTTGTGGAAGTATAAAACATTCACCGAAGGCGTTAAGGTGAGTGGAATGATTATATGCGTATGTATATAATGTATTTATTTGTACGCTATGGTATGAACCAAAGAGCCGGTAGTGCCATAGTATGTGCGATTGTGCGATGATGTGAACCAAAGAGCCGGTAGTGTTATAGTACGTGTGTTGTAGTGTGAACCAAAGAGCCAGTAGCACTACGGCACGAGTTGTTAGAGTGTGAACCAAACAGCTGGTAGCACTTTAACGCGAATATGACTCGGGTTGTGATGTGAACCAAAGAGCCGGTAGCATCATAACCGATGCGTATGGTGTGAACCAAAGAACCGGTAGCACCATGACGAGAGAATGGTTAACCATGGTTGTGTATTGTATTGTAGCATATTATTATGTCGATTATATGTTATTGATTATGCTAGTTGCAGTTTTGGAGATTATTAGCTTCGTACTTGAGATGGTATGCTAATTGTATTGCTAGCATGTATGCGGTATGTGTGTAAGTGATTGCAAGTAGGTATATTATATATGTATGTGTATAATTATTGCATTCACTAAGCTTTAGCTTACCTTCTCGTTGTTTACCTTTTTATAGGCTCCGGCGTGGACAAGGGTAAGGTCGTTCGTTTGGATTAGAGATCCTGCTTTGTTTTGATAGGGGACGCTTTTTGAATGTGTTAGCTTTTGAAGTTTGATCGAGATTTAGGTAGTTTAATGTGACGATCGCTCCAAATCCATATGGACGAAGACGTCATTCATCGATTTCATTGCGAGGTATTTGACCTCTATATGATACGTTTTGTAAACATTGCATTCTTTTGAAAAGGCACACCATCAATGCATATTTAAATCAAAGGTTCTCGACATCTGATGATTTCTATATATAGACAATCATCGTAAATAATAGTTTACAATAGTAATTCCGTTGACAATGCAGTCAAAATAAGATACATGGTGATGATTTTGTGAATGCAACGTTTTCTTGAATAAAGCATGCAAGACTCCATGCACATAGCTTGTATAACATGTAAGCAAACAGCCAAAGACTTCTAGGGAACCATAGAATAAACATGCTAACAAGTGTCAACACAAAGGTTGGTAAGTTCATAGTTTTAGTGTTTCGCATAATCTGTATATAAAAGTGGATCACAAGATTTCAGTTGTTTCATCCAGAAACGTTTATCAATAGATTCTATGAAATTGAGCACCCTGGTAACTAAACTTAACATATATATAATTTATACCATTTGTATAATCATCTTAATAATACACGCAAACCAACGTGTACGCTTCTCAAATAGCATACGTCCGTTAAAAGGCTAGTGCTCTAGCTCGGACGGGGATATCAAGCCCTATGGATCCATATACTACTACTCGCGCCCACCAGTTCTTATAACTGGCAGTTACTAGTTACCAAAGCTAAGAGATTTTCGGTTCAAACTCGGTGTAGAATTTAGTATGTACTTGTGTCCATTGTGTTTAAAATAAAGTGCATGTATTCTCAGCCCAAAAATATAGATTGCAAAAGCAATTAAAAAGGGAGCAAATGAAACTCACCTTAGCAGCATATAAAGTCGTTCACCAAAATGTGACCGAAACCCGGATTACCAAATAACCGTAGATCTCAACGTATCAATATTGTGATTCAATATTTCAGAAAAGTACGTAGACGTAACGGAGATGATAAATACTAGGCTTGATTCACAAATATACCCCCGAACATTACGGAGATGATAAATACTAGGTTTGATTCACAAATATACCCCCGAACATTACCCATAACCTCCTTGGCAATAACCCATAATTTTCTTAGCTCTATCCCGCTTGAAAACCATTTTGAAAGTGACACGCTCATGACCTCGTCGTAATATTTTATGTATAATATTACTAATAACACTAATATTACTAATAATATTAGGAATAATAATAATAATAATAATAATAATAATAATAATAATAATAATAAAAATAATAATAATAATAATAATAATAATAATAATAATAATAATAATAATAATAAGATTAATAAAAAAAACTAATAATAATAATAATAATAATAATAATAATAATAATAATAATATAAATAAAATAAATACTTACGGAGTAATTTAAATGAATTCAGAACCAGAAATGATCGGCTTTTATAGATGTGGCCTGTCCAGGGTTGCCATGCGATCGCATGGCTGGACAGTGTAATTCCCATGCGATCGCATGGGAAGCTTTTCCAGCTCACATATGATTTTGTCATGACTCTTGTCGACATATTTATTTATATTATATTTATAATATATAATTTATATAATTAATTATATATTATATTAAATTCACGTGCATAGTTGACTTTTAATTTTTGTTCCGATAAGTCGTACGTCATCACTTGACTTATGTCCCGGTTTCCGTTTTTCGAACGTCCTTTCGTATACTGAGAAAACTTGTACTTTACGTTTCGTGAATCGTACCTTTGTCAAAATATAGTTTTAAATCATCCATAAACTTTACCACTCGAGGTATAACTTATACATTTGAGTGTTTTGGTCATTTACTTCTATAAATCATCGTATCGCTATTTGTTAATATATATATATATATATATATATATATATATATATATATATATATATATATATATATATATATATATATATATATATATATATAATACATACATTTTTATTTTGAAATAGTGGTTTACTGTAGCAAAGTCATTTTTTACTGTAGCAATTCACTGTAGCAAAGTCAATTTCACTGTAGCAAATTAGTGTTTTACTGATTCATCTTAAACGCTTTAGTTAACTTATCTAAATATCAATCGAATCAATAAATGAATGTTACTATCGTTTACTAAATAACTTGAAATTATATATATGTATATATCTTTTTAATATACATAAATCAGTTTTTAAATACACATTGGAAGTTATTTATAATTAATTTTAATAATAAATATTTCAACTTATCATATATATTCAAATAGATATTTAAACCAATAAGTTTAATGTACGGTATCAAACAATTAATACATTGTTACTTTTTCAAGTTATAGTATATATGTATCTATTTACATATAATTGTTCGCGAATCGTCAAAAACAACCGAAGGGTATTTAAATATATAAAAGTAGTTCAAAAATTTTGAGATTCAGTTTTACAGACTTTGCTTATCGTGTCGGAAATGTTAATCATACAAAGATTAAGTTTAAATTTGGTCAGAAATTTCTGGGTTATCACATTTAACCCCCAAACATCATGCTCTAGTGTCGTTTGGAATTTAAACTAGTGTGGACGAAACTTACATTTTGTATGAAACTCGTATTTCGGCCATATGTGGGCCCGGTTCGTAAAACTTGTTTTATTATTGAAACGTGTTAGTTTTACATATTAGAACATGTTGTGAAAAGCGTTTCGTCTAAATATGTCGGGAAGTGGGAGATCTTTAATTGAAAATTTTTAAATTCGGACAGAAGATGCAAGACCACCTGCGCTCCGCGCACCCTAGGGTGTTGCTGTGACGCCCCGTACAAAACCATCGTGTACGATTCGTCAACAACAGGATCTTTACACGGTCAAATACTACATGCTGTTTGAAAACCAGTTTTGCATTCATAAAAAGATAGCGTTTACAAAAGATAACATGACACAAAGGTCGTTACAAAGTCATTATTTGAAAATAACATAAGTTACGAATGCAAGATAAAAGTTTCATGATTGAGACATCTCTAAGTAATGCAGCGGAAATCTAACACAGCAAGTCCATAACAGCAAGTCTATAACACCAAGACAGCAAGTCTAACAGCGGAAGCAATCATCGTCTAAGCACCTGAGAAATACACGCTTAAAAATCAACACGAATGTTGGTGAGCTATAGTTTTTAAACAATAAAGTAATGTAGACCACGAGTTATCGTATTCAAAACAGTATGAAATGTATATGCTTATTCGTGGGCACCTGGTAACTAACTTAACGTAATAATAATACCCCCTAAAAGTACACTTGGCGAGTGCGTATGTCCTTGAAGTATCAAACACCCGTTAAATGCTAGCGCGACTAGCCCGAGTGGGGATGTCAAACCCTATGGATCCATATCTAATGTTCGCGTTCACAGGTTCAAAACCAATGATTAAACGTTACCGTGCTAAGGGGAATGTTTATGTCGTTATATAACCCACACATATGTAAAGTTTAAGTACTCGTGTAAAGTAAGTAAAACATAAAAAGCGCATGGATTCTCAGTCCTAAAAATAGTATAACTAAAAAGGGGAAGCTATAACTCACAGCGAATAAGCAGTAAAAGTCGATACGAAACGTATGCAGGTAGTAAGTCGGTCCGAAAGTCATCAACCTAAGTAAAAGGTCACTAGGTTAGTATGTTGTCCCAAAAGGTTTAAAAGTGAATAAATTAAGTTTAAGTGTCATCATCGACATCATCATTATCATCATCATAAAAGCTAAGTAAGTTTGACAAGAATAGAGATCAAAACAATAGGCTGACTTCGGTCTGCTGCTACGACCTCTATACAAAACGAAAAGACGAGTAGTCAGTAGCTATGGCTCTGTATATGAGTCCTCTAGCCGCTGACCAATTTTCAGAACCTAACTCGTCTTCCTTTGACCGTGGTGACGGTTTAAGTGCGAGTAGGTCAGAAATTTCAGCACAACGTTACAAAGGCGTAGTGACTTTCGGAAGGCCATAAATCCTAAACCGTATATCAGATTAAGACGAGGCCTGAATTAAAAGTCATCTAATCGAAACGAACTAACTGTAAATCAATTTTTCAGAAGTCCAAGAATCTGATCAGATCCCAAAAAATAGTAAACAAGTGCTCCAGTAAGGTTCTTGGTGCTTGATGCTCATCACGGTTCTCATCCTTGATGCTTGTAGCTTCAAGTGTACAACTCTTTGATGGGTTAGCATCACCTTGACCAAGATTCAACCATCAACACACAATATGTTAAGACCAAGTAAGAGCACAACTCATTTAAGAGTCTTATATGGATGATGAACCAAGGTTACATCATATCCTTAGTCTTAACACATATACAAGTTCTATTTACAACTAAAGCTACAAACTTTGCTTCAATCAAACAAATATAAACACAATATTAATCAAATGAAGTGATGGAACCCTAAGATAGAGAGCTTGGTCCTTTTCACACAAGTTATAAGATTAAAAGCTTGAAAGCTTGAATCTTTGGTGTTCTTGAAGACCTTGAAGCATAAAGCTTAGATCTTCAAGTTACATGAAGACCACAAACATAATTTTTGATCTTTACAACAAAATAATGAGATCATAAGTTAGAAAACTTAGATCCAACAAATGAAATGAAGATTCAAAGCTAGAAAGCTTGAATCTTGGTTGTTCTGAAAGATCTTGAAGCATAAAGCTTGGATCTTTAAGTTACATGAAGATTACAAACACAAGTTTGAATCTTTATAACAAAATAATAAGATTAAAGCTAAAAGATTTAGATCTACAAAATAGGAGAAGATTCAAAGCTAGAAAGCTTGAATATTCCATGTTCTTGAAGGATTCAAATCCATGTTTGAATCTACAAGATGTTATCAAGATCAAAAGCTAAAAAGCTAGACCCTTTGACGATGATGATGATTTCGTGAAAGAGAAAGGAAGAAGAGGAAGAAAAATCAAATACGTACACTTTTTAGAGAGAGAAAGACTAGAGAAAGAATTAGAGAGTAAGTGTGTGTAAAATGCAAATGAGAGCAAGTGTAAAATGGATAGAATAAGGCTTGTATTTATAGGTGGTGAGGTGAGGGGAGGGTGATGGTGGACGTGGGATATGGTGGGGGGACAAGGGGGACACCTTTTTGCTTTTTGGTTAATGGTTGTCTAAAGTTGGTGCTTATGTTAGGATCCCATGCAACATTAAGGATAATACTTGACAAAAATGCTAGCATGTTCCCTCTAATAAATGGGCATTTATCTTACTTATTTATGGGTCACTAGTTATTTATAATTGGGCTAATTAAATAGTCCACTAGCTAGTGTAGGGTGAGCTAAAGTCCAACAAGGTAGAAAGTCCTACAAGACTAACTAGTGTGTTCTAGTAAATTACTAAGTGTAATTAAGCATCCAAAAACCCAAGTAATTGTTATTAGGAAATAACAACTAGTATTACGTAGTCATAATATTCCGATTATGACCAAAGTTAAACGTGTACCTAAATACATAGCTCGTTTCAAACGTCAAGTGACACTAACGGTCGTAAAAGCTTTCGGGGATCAAGTTAAGTGATTACACACTTAATAGCAGATTGTAAGATATTAACGAAAGTAATTATCATGAAATAGGATCCCAGAGCATAAACTAGCTCAGTACGCACAAATACGCAGTTTCGTGAAAGCACAAAGCACAAAAGCAAGTCGAAAAAGCCGGGTCGTTACATTACCCACATGTTAAAGAAAATTTCATCCCGAAATTTTGAGGAGTGACCAACAATGGCACCTTATTTGAATAAGAAGGAGCGTATCAAAGTTTCGAGAGACTCGAGGGCTCAGAAGTGAGTTATTTGCCTTGAAAGGTACTTGGAAACATAAAAGTAAGAATAGGTATATGCCATTAATTAAGTCTCTTATCCTAAGAGATCCACAAATTTATTTCGTTTCTTGCTAACACGAATATGTCATCCGAATATATACCCACAAAAGGAAAGATGATGTTTTTAGCCCTACGGGCATCTTCAGTAAGCTGGATGTATGAAATGCATCATGAATGTTACCAAACTCATCTAAGACATTGAGCGCTTATGTCGCAATACAAAGCTAACAGGTAGAATGGAAAACATGGTGATCTCAACCATGCAATTTGATGTCTGGATAGTGTTAGCCTCGAATTTTTCTAACCCCTTAATTTCGGAAGGAGACCATAGGCATAAAGAACCCGATATTTAAGAAACGTTTCATTTGAATAAATGAATTGAAATTTTAGCTGAGAGTGACTAATCATACTTACATGCAATGCAAGCCATAACTATTTATAGCGACTTCAGGACGGTCTAAACGAACAATGAAAGATATCACCCAGTTCAACATACGGTATGTGAACTTATCCTTGGATGAAATGAAAGCACAGTTCCATAATGTAACTTTATACTTTCAATTACATGTTGAAGTTAGGGTTAACATCGACTAGAGCAACATATAGTTGCAACCAACGAAGGAAGGAATATGTAGAGTAACCACATCGGTGTTGTAGATGTTTTAAGTGGTCCCCTTCAAGGAAGATAACAAGATTCGTAGATTTCTAAAGTAGTTTACATTACATTTCTGAAAGAAAATCGTACGAAAGGTGTGGTCTTTGAATGAGAGTGAACTCTCCGAGCGGTTCGTCCTGAATTTATCCTTATACTTAAGGGGATGCGTGGATGAGAAAATACGTGAACCCTTGGTCAAAAAGAATTGTTTACTCTAAGTGAAAGGAATCTCAAAAATAATTCCTTGTACCTCAACCTACTGATTCATAGAGATGATGTTTACGAGGGTGTTGCGATAGCCGTGAAACAGTGAGAGTAGAAACCCGCCTAGTGTCTTTCCTACGATAGGGTGACCACTGAGTGTACCTCAGAAAACTGATTTATCGGCCCGCATTTTTGCCATGTCTAACCTTAAAAGGAACATTTTATGAGCGCAAGGCCTTCTTAACAAATTTTATAAAACTTCCATCCCAAGTGGCTCAAGAGTTTTTAACAAAGATTAATAGGAAGTTTTATCCCTAACGGAGGGCGAGAAGAAGTGTGATCCACACATGGTGTAGTCTAATACGAAAACCTTTAATAAAATTAAACAAGGGAGTTTTGAAAAACCTTTAAACGTTTAATTTGACAACATAAATGGAATGAAGTTCCTAGTAACTTTAGAAGTACGTACAACGTGTACCATTTTGCACAAAACTTTTTGACTTAAGTTGAACAACTCAATAAAGGAGCGATTTTTAAATAATTTGGAGGTATAACTTGGCATGTACTAACCAAAATAAGTAAGGGTAAATTCATACATATATGATTTTATAAATCGCATAAGTGACAGGAAAATTTTATTACTTTCATTTGTCCATAAATCTCGTGAGGACCGCGTAAATAAACAATGTGTAAACATTTTGATGAACATAGTTTTTCGTATTTCAGAGGTTACGAGTTGAAAAAGATTGAGTGAAAAATCTTTGAATCATCGGGTGACATGTTACTAGGTAATAAAAACTAATGAATTAAATGTAGTTTTGATAATTATCAGGACGTAAGTCTTTGGGCCAAAAATGTTCACGTGTGAAGCCGTTGCTAAAAAGTGAGGTATGAAGGATAGAGCATGAGGACGAGAAGTTAGTCGCTTCTTGACTTTGCAAAATGCCAAACAAGTTATGACTAATATTAAAGTCGGGATACTGATGGTGTTAATATCGCTAGATGAGAATCTCTTGGAATAAGTCAGGACTTCGAGTCATGTAAGAAAGAGCATTGCTTCGACAGGTGTGACAAATAAGATTCTTGGGGTAACGCAGTAATTTTGAATGGTTTAAGTGTTAGTGGATGCCTGAAGGCTCTGCATGACATGGTAGTAAGTGCCTTCATCACATACACACACATGAATCTCTCAATTTTGACGGTTGTAGAGTCTTCATGATGACTTGGATACGAATAAGCAACGAAAAATTTTATGTGACAAGCAACGAAAATTTTATGGAAATCGTTTAAGGTGACAATGTAAGAAAAGAAACGAAGTTCTTAGTAAACTAGGGTTATGCACAACACGTACCATTCAAGGTAAAATATCTTTTGAATAAAAGATTTGATTTGTAAAAGCGAAAGTAAAATTTCATATGTATTTGTCAAAAATAAGTAATCATTTACTTTATTTTATATAACATATACGATTTCAAAAATTTGCACGCATGGCAAATAAAATAAAATTATTTTTATAAAACTTTGAGAAGATCGCACAGTAAAATAGTGTGTGTAAAATTTTGGCAACAAAATTTTCATATTTCAGAGGTTACAAGTTGGAAATAGATTGATGAGGATTTGAGTAAAAGATTTTGAAACTTTTTGGGTGATATTTGAGCAAAAATGTCGCGAAGTAATGAAAACTATTAAATTTAAATGTGGTTGATGACTATTAGTAGGGCATAAGTCCTTTGACCAAAAATGCTTAAGTGTAAAGTTGTTGCTTATAAGTGAGATACGAAAGGGGGAGTATGAGAATGAGAATTAACTACCCATTGATTTTGGAAATTTCGAACTGGTATGGCTAATATCGAAGTAAGAAGGGTGATGGTGTGATTATCATCGATTAAGAAATCTCTCGGAATAAGTTAGGTTTCAGAGTCGCGTAAGAATGAGTATCAAATAAGATTCTTGGGTAGTCTTTCATATAGAATTCGAATCGCTGAAGTGACGGGATACAATTTCCTTTATGTATCGTTGTGCAAGTTTGACCATTGTATCATTTTCTCTCATGGCTAGAAAGTGAGTAGGTTTGGTGAGATGGTCATCAATAACCCAGATAGTGTCATAACCGCCTACCGTTTTTGGTAGCTTCGTGATGAAATCCATTGTTATTCCTTCCCATTTCCATTGTGGGATTTCGGGTTGTTGAAGTAACCCAGATGGCTTTTGGCTCACCATTCTCGCGAGGTATATGAATAATCTTCTCACTATAAATAACTTTCGCTTTCATCCTTGAAAGTCAGTCCATTCCAACTATTTCATCAAAGCTTCCTAACTTGATGAGTATTAGGTTAATCTTAAAGTCCATTCCAACTTTTTACATCAAGCTTCCCAAGTTGATGGGTGTTTTGTTAATCTTAAGTTTCATTCCAACCAAATCTTATTATACTACCGTGAAAGATTCTATCAATCTTCTTAAATAACATCTGTTTGTGCGTAGGTAACTAATTCTTTCCAACTACTACTTTAAAATTTCCAAGTTTTGTTGACGTGAGGTCATCCCCAGATGACCCACCTATTAATTTTAAGGTACTACCTTAAATCATTCCTCTATCTCTACCAGCTTACTATTAGCTTGTCCTATTGACTACTTAACTCCTGGTTGTTAATGGTTTATTAGTCATAACGCTAAGGTTCTTAGATATAAGGTTTCTATCGCTCTAGTATTAAACAACTCCGAGACAATAAAACATTGTGACGAAATGTACCCTAACTAAAATAAGGATCCATGCGGGTCTCCATAGCTGAGGTAACGATTGCTCTACAGTAAGTAAGTCCAAAGTTTTTCCTATTTGAGAACTATTTCCTTAAGTATCCAGGGTGTCTATATCTATAAAAAATTTTCGGTTTATCAATTCTGCAATCAAGGCCCTTCTTGTACAGTATCTGGGCTAAGTGGTTATTCTTTCCCTACCTCTAACAGACCATAATGCGTAAACTCAAGTGGTTCCTACCAAAGTTTCCTTTGAATCACTTCATATTCCTTATATGATTTACTTCAATATAATCACGCTGGCCTGGCGTCATTACATTGTACTAAATCGTACGTTCATTCCAATATCACTCCATATAGTCAATGTAACGTGATCACTTCAAGTTCTACTCAATTTTATCTAACGGTGCTTTATCTATGCTATCTCAAAACAAAATCTACATAATTAATCTCACGGTTTCTCGATGTGGGTGCGTAGGTTCCGTAGGTCATGCATCAATGCCTATATGACCCGAAATTTCTTCAAAATGTTCGGGTTCAGGTAATGTCGTCAGGTTCCTTTTTGGAAATTCAATCTGGGTCTCATGTCGAGTTGTACGTGTAGCAAGTAGTAATACGATATGTTTTGAGGTGACTCCCAAGTCTTTGGGTATGGCTGAGCAGCAGTAGAAGGCACTCTGACCTTGTGGAAAGAGATGTCCTCTCGACTTCTCCAATGCCTAAGAGTGTTAGGGACCTAAGTCCAGAAGTGTCGTTAGATCGTCGAGTAGTGAAAGAGATAAGTGACGATCATGAAAGCGTACGGATACGAGTCATCTTGCAAAAACTGAACATCCTTCTAATGTTCATACGTTGTACCTGGCCAATTAGGGTGAGCTCGGGGTGCGGTTACTCCGACAAGTCCTTGCATATCTCTTCCTATGAGGATCAACTTTAGCGGGCGTGTAATCTAAGGGGTACTCCTCCTAGATTGCGTAAAGTAATGTTTCAATCTCAGGAACGGTGGAACGGTAGTAACAGGTGGATTGCAATACTAATCCTTAGGGTAAGATGAGCGGGAAAGGGTTCAGAAAAACATCCGAACTAGGAAAGATAAATTTTCCAAGTCGGTACATCGAAAAGCAGACGGTAGCAAGCCCGTAATCAGGCATAGTAACTACAACAGTCTAGAGTGTCTACAACAGTACATAGCATGGCAGTAATAGCAGTATCAACATAATTATCACGCAAAAAGCAGATAGTAGCATGAAGTAGCAAGAATAAACAGCAGCATGCAGTAAGTTCACATAGCAGTGAAAGTAGGCAGTAGTATGCAACAAGTTCATATAGCAGTAAAAGTAAGCAGTAGCATGCAGTAGTGGTAAGC
Source organism: Rutidosis leptorrhynchoides (assembly GCF_046630445.1). NCBI lineage: Eukaryota > Viridiplantae > Streptophyta > Magnoliopsida > Asterales > Asteraceae > Rutidosis > Rutidosis leptorrhynchoides. The sequence continues at coordinate 26,031,177 of NC_092337.1, forward strand.
AGTAACATGCAGTAATATAATACAGTAGCATGCAGCAGTTTGGCAGAAACAGGTAAACAGGCAAGTTGTAGATTAGTCCTATTAGTGAATCCTACTCGGCCTGGTCTAGACTCACTAATGCAACCTAATTCCCTACAACCAATGCTCTGATACCAAATGTGACACCCCGTACAAAACCATCGTGTACGATTCGTCAACAACAGGATCTTTACACGGTCAGATACTACATGCTGTTTGAAAACCAGTTTTGCATTCATAAAAAGATAGCGTTTACAAAAGATAACATGACATAAAGGTCGTTACAAAGTCATTATTTGAAAATAACATAAGTTACGAATGCAAGATAAAAGTTTCATGATTGAGACATCTCTAAGTAATGCAGCGGAAATCTAACACAGCAGGTCCATAACAGCAAGTCTATAACACCAAGACCGCAAGTCTAACAGCGGAAGCAATCATCGTCTAAGCACCTGAGAAATACATGCTTAAAAATCAACACGAATGTTGGTGAGCTATAGTTTGTAAACAGTAAAGTAATGTAGACCACGAGTTATCGTATTCAAAATAGTATGAAAAGTATATGCTTATCTGTGGGCACCCGGTAACTAACTTAACGTAATAATAATACCCCCTAAAAGTACACTTGGCGAGTGCGTATGTCCTCAAAGTATCAAACATCTGTTAAATGCTAGCACGACTAGCCTAAGTGGGGATGTCAAACCCTATGGATCCATATCTAATATTCGCGTTCACCGGTTCAAAACCAATGATTAAACGTTACCGTGCTAAGGGGAATGTTTATGCCGTTATATAACCCACACATATGTAAAGTTTAAGTACTCGTGTAAAGTAAGTAAAACATAAAAAGCGCATGTATTCTCAGTCCCAAAAATAGTATAAGTAAAAAGGGAAGCTATAACTCACAGTGAATAAGCTGTAAAAGTCGATACGAAACGCATGCAGGTAGTAAGTCGGTCCGAAAGGTCGTCAACCTAAGTCAAAGGTCACTAGGTCAGTATGTTGTCCCAAAAGGTTTAAAAGTGAATAAATTAAGTTTAAGTGTCATCATTGACATCATCATTATCATCATCATAAAAGCTAAGTAAGTTTGGCAAGAATAGAGATTGAAACAATAGGCTGACTTCGGTCAGCTGCTACGACCTCTATACAAAATGAAAAGATGCGTAGTCAGTGACTATGGATCCGTATATGAGTCCTATAACCGCTGAAGGATTTTCAGAAACTAACTCGTCTTCGTTTGACCGTGGCGACGGTTTAAGTGCGAGTAGGTCAAAAATTTCAGCAAAACGTTACAAAGGCGTAGTGACTTTCGGAAGGCCATAAATCCTAAACCTTATATCGGATTAAGACGAGGCCTAAACGAAAAGTCATCTACTAGAAACGAACTAACTGAAAATTAATTTTCCAGAAGTCCAGGAATCTGATCAGATCTAGAAAAACAGTAAACAAGTGCTCCGGTGAGGTTCTTGGTGCTTGATGTTCATCACGGTTCTCATCCTTGATGCTTGTAGCTTCAAGTGTACAACTCTTTGATGGGTTAGCATCACCTTGACCAATATTCAACCATCAACACATAATATGTTAAGACCAAGTAAGAACACAACTCATTTAAGAGTCTTATATGGATGATGAACCAAGGTTACATCATATCCTTAGTCTTAACACATATACAAGTTCTATTTACAACTAAAGCTACAAACTTTGCTTCAATCAAACAAATATGAACACAATCTTAATTAAATGAAGGGATGGAACCCTAAGCTAGAGAGCTTGGATCCTTTTCACACAAGTTATAAGATTACAAAGTTAGAAAGCTTGAATCTTTGGTGTTCTTGAAGACCTTGAAGCGTAAAGCTTAGATCTTCAAGTTACATGAAGACCACAAACACAAGTTTTGATCTTTACAACAAAATAATGAGATCATAAGTTAGAAAACTTAGATCCAACAAAATAAATGAAGATTCAAAGCTAGAAAGCTTGAATCTTGGTTGTTTTTGAAGATCTTGAAGCATAAAGCTTGGATCTTTAAGTTACATGAAGATTACAAACACAAGTTTGAATCTTTTTAACAAAATAACAAGATTAAAGCTAAAAGATTTAGATCTACAAAATAGGTAAAGATTCAAAGCTAGAAAGCTTGAATCTTCCATGTTCTTGAAGGATTCAAATCCATGTTTGAATCTACAAGATGTAATCAAGATCAAAAGCTAAAAAGCTAGACCCTTTGATGATGATGATGATTTCATGAAAGAGAAAGGAAGAAGAGGAAGAAAAATCAAATACTTACACTTTTTAGAGAGAGAAAGACTAGAGAAAGAATTAGAGAGTAAGTGTGTGTAAAATGCAAATGAGAGCAAGTGTAAAATGGATGGAATAAGGCTTGTATTTATAGGTGGTGAGGTGAGGGGAGGGTGATGGTGGACGTGGAATATGGTGGGGGACAAAGGGGACACCTTTTTGCTTTTTGGTTTATGGTTGTCTAAAGTTGGTGCTTATGTTAGAATCCCATGCAACATTAAGGATAATACTTGACAAAAATGCTAGTATGTTCCCTCTAATAAATGGATATTTATCTTACTTATTAATGGGTCACTAGTTATTTATAATTGGGCTAATTAAATAGTCCACTAGCTAGTGTAGGGTGGGCTAAAGTCCAACAAGGTAGAAAGTCCAACAAGAATAACTAGTGTGTTCTAGTATATTACTAAACATAATTAAGTATCCAAAAACCTAAGTAATTGTTATTAGGAAATAAAAATTAGTATTACGTAGTCATAATATTCCAATTATGACAAAAGTTAAATGTGTACCGAAATACATAGCTCGTTTCAAACGTCAAGTGACACTAACGGTCGTAAAAGCTTTCGGGGATCAAGTTAAGTGATTACACACTTAATTGCACGTTGTAAGATATTAACGAAAGTAATTATCATGAAATAGGATCCCAGAGCATAAACTAGCTCAGTACGCACAAATACGCAGTTTCGTGAAAGCACAAAGCATAAAAGCAAGTCGAAAAAGCCGGGTCGTTACAGCTGCGCACCGCGCACTCAGCTGTAATAAAAAAAAATATTTCGCGTATTCGGTAGGATATTTGTAACACCGGTCATTTTTTTTTTTTTTAAATACACAGCGGAAGACTTTATTAACAAACACAATATAAGTCACGTCATTACGTTTAAGTTGACACAACGGTGTTACGTTATCACAAAACATTATTTATACAAAAGTCCACATCAGAGTTGGGTTGTCAAACATGTCTTCTGCAATAGCACCCTTCCCGACTAGCAGTACCTAAACCTGCAAGGGGAGAATATGTGGGGGATTAGCGCACCGCTAAGTGAATGGAATCTATCTAACAGATATAGCTTAAGTCACACACAAGCTATATACTAACAACAACACATGCTAACTATCAACTAGCATACAATAAGACAATACGAGGATCGGCGGCTTGTACGAGCACACGACTCCCAGCTGATCGGGCCTGAGTCTACCGATAGTCCCTGCTACTCAATTAACAGTATAGTTATCCAGATGCAGGAGATGCATCATTCACACTATACTCAACAATTAGTAGCCTATGGACCCAACCTCCCCTAGGCACGGTTGACCTCATACGGACTCTAACCTCTCCCAGGCACGGTCTCGAGTCCCCAGTCTCCCTAGGCCCGACTGGTGCCATTCACACAGTGTACACATAATTCACATACAACATCAGGCAAACGATATTATTCTATCATGGCAATTCCTACACTATGCATGGTAAAAGAGTCAACCACAGTAGCATGATATGCTACTTAAACTCTATCCGTAGATAGACCCACTCACCAATTACCAGCAACTGCTCAGTTATTATTTCTGAGCTTCTTCCTTGTCCTTATCTCCTGAGAACAGCAAAAACCAAGTTAGAATAGTGTTCCCATCAAGATTAGACACACTGACGGCGAATTATAGCAAATTCATAAAAAAATGCGTCCGCTAAAATTTTCATGCTTAACACTTATGCACTTTCAAAATTTACATCCTGAACACCAAAATACAAACGGGCAGCATAACGGCTAGAAAAAGGCACTTTGGTAAAACATTCTGCCCTGGACACACAGTCGGTCGACTGTATCCTCAATCGGTCGACTGACATAGACAGTCGGTCGACTTTTGACACAACCGGTCGACTGACTTTCCCAATCGGTCGACTTATTTGGTATCACCACAATCGGCCGAAAGTCGAACTCAGTCGGTCGGTTCACTAGCCAGTCGGTCGACTGTCGACCGACAGTCGGCCGATTGTGTTCATCATCTGCAGATTCTGAACACAACCTACGGACTTCAAGCTAAATTCACCAAAACTCGATCTAGAGCTCGTTTTCGACACCAAAACCTACCACAACTCAATTACTACATGTTATAGACTATAAACCCACAAAGTTTTGACCATAACAACATCAAATCCATGGATTTTGACACAAAATCAAGCTTATGAACAAATACACTTAAAAACACCATTTTAACACTAAATTGATCATGAAAGCTCATGATTCATACCTTAAAAGAATCAGTAGAGTGTAAAGAACGTGATTTCAAGACCAATTCGAGCTCAAGATCAACAATGGAGAATTAGGGTTTGGTTAGGTGGGAGGGATGAAGGTACGGGGTGTTTGGGAAAATTCCAGAAATGGAAAGAAGAAGGCAGTACACTAGTCACATATTTGGGATTAATTCCCACACTGTGCAACACACGGGTATTTACCAGTTATCTGATATCTTTCGTACAGGATTAGGTAACCCAAACGAGGTCCAATTAAAATAAACAAACCTGTTCTGGGACCCTTGTCACAAACTGGTCACAACACAATTATAATAAAACACTAATAAAATAATTAAAATAAAAATCACTTAAGACTAAGCACAAACCCTAAGGGCAAAAATAGACAACTTACAACTAGCCCGGGTTTCAGTCTGTTACAAATCCACCCCCCTTAAGGAGATTCCGTCCTCGGAATCTGGTCTTGGTCAAACAAATAAGGATAGCGGTTTCTCATCAACTCTTCCGTTTCCCACGTAAGATTAGAACCCAAACTGTGTTTCCACTCGATCAATACCATCGGTATCTCTTTATTTCTCAACTTAGTCACCTTTCGGTCAACTACACGGACCGGCTCTTCCACCAATTTCTTATTCAAATCGACCCTTAAATCTTCTAAAGGAGGAAGTTGTGTTTCATCATCTACTTTACACTTTCGAAGATAACACACGTTAAATGTATTATGAATACCGGCTAACTCTGGCGGAAGATCTAGCACCACAGTCTGATCATTCAACACTTCACTGATCAGAAATGGACCAATAAATCTCGGTGCTAACTTACCACGTTTACCGAATCTGATAACCCCTTTCTACGGCGAAACTTTCAGATACACTCGTTCACCCACACTAAAAGTTACCGGACGTCTACGCGGATCAGCATACATTTTCTGCCTATCTCTAGCGGCTTTCAACTTTTCTCGCGCAATTGCAACTTTTTCGGCTGTCATTTGAACAATTTCGGGACCTGCAAACTGTTTCTCCCCGGCTTCTAACCAACAAGTCGGTGTTCTGCAACGACGACCATACAACATTTCATAGGGCGGCATCCCTATACTCGAATGATATGAATTATTATACGCGAATTCGACCAACGGTAAATGTGTATCCCACGAACCACCGTATTCTAACACACAAGCTCTTAACATATCCTCCAAAGTCTGTATCGTTCTTTCACTCTGACCATCTGTCTGAGGATGATAAGCTGTACTTAAATTCACACGTGTACCCAAATTCTGTTGAAGACTGTTCCAAAAATTCGACACAAATCTGGAATCTCTGTCTGAAACGATCGATAATGGCACGCCATGTCGACTAACTATTTCTTTAACATACAATTCGGCTAACTCACTTAACGAAGCTGTTTCACGAGTAGCAAGAAAATGAGCACTTTTAGTTAGACGATCCACTATTACCCAAATCATATCGTGTCGTTTCTGAGTTCTTGGTAGTTTGGTCACAAAATCCATCGTTATATGTTCCCATTTCCACTCTGGAATCTGTAACTGACGTAGCGAACCATAAGGTTTCTGATGTTCTGCCTTCACTTGAGCACATATATGACACTTTTCAACATATCGAGCGATATCTGTTTTCATTTTCGGCCACCAATACACTGTTTTCAAATCATGATACATCTTATTACTACCCGGATGTACTGTCAGTCTGGATTTGTGAGCTTCCGTCATGATTAAATCCCTCAAATCTCCAAGCTTAGGCACCCAAACACGTTTGTTTAAGGTCTTTAGTCCACGTGAGTCATCAATTAAGTCCACTTTTCGTTTGGTCATTTGTTCAGATTTAATATGTTCGTCCTCTAAAGCACAGGCCTGAACGGTTCTTAAGCTGTTAATCAAATCTGAAGTTATATTCAAACGAAGGAATTTCACATTTTCACTTGACTTTTTACGACTTAGCGCATCTGCAACCACATTTGCCTTACCCGGATGATATTTAATTTCACAATCATAATCTTTGATCAACTCTTGCCACCGTCTCTGACGCATATTCAATTCTTTCTGTGAGAAGATATATTGCAAACTCTTATGATCTGTACAAATAACACAATGAGTTCCATACAAATAATGTCTCCACAGTTTCAAAGCAAACACTACTGCAGCCATTTCAAGATCATGCACTGGATAATTCTTCTCATGAACTTTCAACTGTCGCGAGGCGTAGGCGATTACTTTATCTCTTTGCATTAATACACAACCCAACCCAGCATATGATGCATCACAGTATACCACGAAGTTGTCTGAACCTTCTGGTAAAGCTAACACTGGTGCCTGACACAGTAGCTGTTTCAAAATCTGAAAAGCCTTTTCCTGTTCATCAGTCCATCGAAAGGCTACATCTTTACGAGTCAACTTAGTCAATGGACCCGCTATTTTAGAGAAATCTTTGATAAACCTGCGATAATAACCAGCCAATCCCAGAAAACTCTTAATCTCAGTCGGAGTCCTCGGAGAATTCCAATTCATTACCGCTTCTATCTTTGTCGGATCAACTTTTATACCCTCAGTACAAATCACATGACCCAAAAACTGCACTTCACGTAACCAAAATTCACACTTTGAAAATTTTGCAAATAGTTGCTCACGTTTTAACAAGTTCAAAACCAACCTCAGATGTTCAGCATGTTCACTCTCTGTTTTCGAATACACCAATATGTCATCAATAAACACAATCACAAACTTATCTAAGAATGGACGACACACTCTATTCATTAGATCCATGAAGACTGCTGGCGCATTCGTCAACCCAAAAGGCATGACAAGAAATTCATAATGACCATACCTAGTTCTAAACGCTGTTTTCGATATATCTGATTCAGCAACACGAACCTGATGATATCCGGATCGTAAGTCTATCTTAGAAAAGAATGAAGCACCCTGTAACTGATCGAACAAATCATCTATTCGAGGTAACGGATATTTATTCTTCACAGTTCTTTTGTTCAATTCACGATAATCAATACACATACGCATTGACCCATCTTTCTTTTTAACAAACAATACCGGAGCACCCCACGGTGAAGAACTCGGTCGGATAAACCCACGATCTAATAGTTCTTGAATCTGTGACATCATTTCACGGATTTCAGACGGCGCTAATCGGTATGGAGCTTTTGCAACTGGAGTTGTTCCAGGAACCAATTCAATCTTATATTCAACTTCCCTTACCGGCGGCAGACCTGGTAACTCATCTGGGAACACATCGGGAAATTCTGATACTATCGGAATATCGGCCACTGTTTTCTTTTCTTTCTTCGCATCAATCACATATGCAAGAAATGATTCACAACCCTTTGCCATCGACTTTTTCGCTTTCATCATGGTTATCAACAGAAAATTATACCCTCCCCGCTCCCCTCGGGCCACAACACGGGTTCCATCGGTCAAACGAAAGGTAATCATTTTCCTATCACACTTAATATTAGCCCTAAGCGAGCTTAACCAATCCATTCCTAATACTACATCAAAGCTAGGAATAGGTAACACTAAACAAGTCACCGGGAAAGACTTCCCTTCAATCTCTATACAAACCCCAGACACATATGTTGTGACTGGTGTGATCTTACCATCGGCTACTTCTACACTAACCGGCTTGGGTAACACATTAGCTGGTAAATTCAACTTAGCATAGAAATCTAGGGACATAAAACACCTATTGGCACCACAATCAAACAATACACGAGCAGGTATTGAGTTGATTAGAAACATACCGGTGATCACTTCGTCGGTTGCCACAGCATTCTCAACTGACATCTGAAAAGCTCTAGCCTCTGCTGTTGGAGGGTTCTTCCTCTTCTGCCCACTCGAGGCAGTTGACCCTCCAGCTGATGCTGAACGCGCCCCTGACCCTGCCCCGGAACTACCACTCTTCGATGGACAACTAACTGCACGATGCCCTGGTTTATGACAACTCCAACACACACTATTCGGATACGGACATGCTGAAGACTCATGCCCAACCACACCACACTTTAAGCACCTTCTTGTAGCCTCAGAAAACTGACCACTGTGAGAAGATCGGCACGTGTGACACCAATTCCCTTTACCTGATCCAGACCCAGTACTACTCTGACCACTTTTACCCTTCGATTTAAACCCACTAGACTTCTTAAATTTAGATCCTGATTGACCAGATACTTGTCCACCTTTTTGTAGCACATTACCAAACATTCTATTTCTGGCAGCCTGAACATCACTTTCTACCATCTTAGCCATCACAACAGCTTGAGACAATGATGTAGCTGTTCTAACAAAAGTTCTGTACTCAGGCAGAATGATATTAACAAAATGCTGGATACGAGACGCTTCGTCTGGTACCCATTGTTGTACAAACCTCAGTTTATCCATAAACTTCTCTACTACCTCATCGATCGTCATTTGAGGTGTCATCTTCATTTCAAGAAACTCAGTCTTGATTCAGTTCATATCAAATGGATTACAATATTGTTCACACACCTTCCCATGAAACTGCTCCCAAGTGATCATACTCACTTGTTCTTTCGGTATACTGGAAATCAAGGAATCCCACCAAATCATAGCCCTACCTTTCAACATTCGACTAGCATATGTCACTTTTAGCTCGGGTTCACACTGGCACACTTCAAATACCCTTTCAATTTCTCGCAACCAATTGAGAGTTACAGTCGGATCAGTACTTCCAGAGAACTCAGAGGGTTTGCAATCACGGAAGTTCTTATAAGTACACTTTTTGGGTGGTTGCATGTAAGGTTGTTGAAACATTTGCATTTGGTACGGGTTCATCATCATGGGATTTTGGTAAGTAAAAGTGTTTTGCGGTGGCATATAATATTGGTTAGGTATTTGATTCTGAAACTGGTTCTGGTGCACATTAGGTATCGTTTGGGATTGCGCGGTTGGGAATCCAGGTGGTGTATCATCATTTCCAGAATGCCTTGCCAATTCAAGCTCATTAATTTTGTCCTCGGCCTCTTTTAGCTTGCTTTCTAACTGAAGGATGTAACTACTCTGATCATCATCTGACTCAACACCTTCTTCTGGTGCTCTGAATGTTCCGGGGTTAGATGGGCCAGTTGCGTTTCTATCAGCCATACCTGTGCTACAAAACAGCTCACACAAAAGCTTAGTGGATAACAGTTAGTTCAATCACAACTAACACACGTATATCCTATTTTCACTTAGCCCCCACTCTCACAGACATGTTTGACTTGCCTCAGGGTTTGGGAACAAAATACGCGCACGTATTTGCTGTCAAACCATGCTCTGATACCAACTTGTAACACCGGTCATTTTTTTTTTAAATACACAGCGGAAGACTTTATTAACAAACACAATATAAGTCACGTCATTACGTTTAAGTTGACACAACGGTGTTACGTTATCACAAAACATTATTTATACAAAAGTCCACATCAGAGTTGGGTTGTCAAACATGTCTTCTGCAATAGCACCCTTCCCGACTAGCAGTACCTAAACCTGCAAGGGGAGAATATGTGGGGGATTAGCGCACCGCTAAGTGAATGGAATCTATCTAACAGATATAGCTTAAGTCACACACAAGCTATATACTAACAACAACACATGCTAACTATCAACTAGCATACAATAAGACAATACGAGGATCGGCGGCTTGTACGAGCACACGACTCCCAGCTGATCGGGCCTGAGTCTACCGATAGTCCCTGCTACTCAATTAACAGTATAGTTATCCAGATGCAGGAGATGCATCATTCACACTATACTCCACAATTAGTAGCCTATGGACCCAACCTCCCCTAGGCACGGTTGACCTCATACGGACTCTAACCTCTCCCAGGCACGGTCTCGAGTCCCCAGTCTCCCTAGGCCCGACTGGTGCCATTCACACAGTGTACACATAATTCACATACAACATCAGGCAAACGATATTATTCTATCATGGCAATTCCTACACTATGCATGGTAAAAGAGTCAACCACAGTAGCATGATATGCTACTTAAACTCTATCCGTAGATAGACCCACTCACCAATTACCAGCAACTGCTCAGTTATTATTTCTGAGCTTCTTCCTTGTCCTTATCTCCTGAGAACAGCAAAAACCAAGTTAGAATAGTGTTCCCATCAAGATTAGACACACTGACGGCGAATTATAGCAAATTCATAAAAAAATGCGTCCGCTAAAATTTTCATGCTTAACACTTATGCACTTTCAAAATTTACATCCTGAACACCAAAATACAAACGGGCAGCATAACGGCTAGAAAAAGGCACTTTGGTAAAACATTCTGCCCTGGACACACAGTCGGTCGACTGTATCCTCAATCGGTCGACTGACATAGACAGTCGGTCGACTTTTGACACAACCGGTCGACTGACTTTCCCAATCGGTCGACTTATTTGGTATCACCACAATCGGCCGAAAGTCGAACTCAGTCGGTCGGTTCACTAGCCAGTCGGTCGACTGTCGACCGACAGTCGGCCGACTGTGTTCATCATCTGCAGATTCTGAACACAACCTACGGACTTCAAGCTAAATTCACCAAAACTCGATCTAGAGCTCGTTTTCGACACCAAAACCTACCACAACTCAATTACTACATGTTATAGACTATAAACCCACAAAGTTTTGACCATAACAACATCAAATCCATGGATTTTGACACAAAATCAAGCTTATGAACAAATACACTTAAAAACACCATTTTAACACTAAATTGATCATGAAAGCTCATGATTCATACCTTAAAAGAATCAGTAGAGTGTAAAGAACGTGATTTCAAGACCAATTCGAGCTCAAGATCAACAATGGAGAATTAGGGTTTGGTTAGGTGGGAGGGATGAAGGTACGGGGTGTTTGGGAAAATTCCAGAAATGGAAAGAAGAAGGCAGTACACTAGTCACATATTTGGGATTAATTCCCACACTGTGCAACACACGGGTATTTACCAGTTATCTGATATCTTTCGTACAGGATTAGGTAACCCAAACGAGGTCCAATTAAAATAAACAAACCTGTTCTGGGACCCTTGTCACAAACTGGTCACAACACAATTATAATAAAACACTAATAAAATAATTAAAATAAAAATCACTTAAGACTAAGCACAAACCCTAAGGGCAAAAATAGACAACTTACAACTAGCCCGGGTTTCAGTCTGTTACAATATTGGGTTGGGTTGTTACATCACAAGGGCTCTAATTACTACTCAAATGTGATCAAGCAAGAGAAGATTCTATGATCTTATAGATATAGAATTTGGTTGTTGTAAACTTACTAATCAAAATCATTAATCTTGTGAGTTTACTTAGTATAATGTATGTCCTAGTATTGTCTTAGGATCATCATTACAAAGTGTGTAAGTTTTGTAACTTCAATTAGTAGAAGCATATGCTAGCTTAGTGATCTACTTCCTTAAAGGGACTTAGGAAGTTGATTAATCTTATTTGGAGATTAATACTTGTCCATGGTGAAGACCAGTTGATCTAGGTTGGAGTTGATCTTTCAAAGGGATAGAGAGATTAGGTTTGTTGTCTACCAAAGAAGTTGAAGACTTGTAAATCGGATCTCCACCGGGTTTGGAGAAAAGTGCTTAGTGAAGCAACAAATCCCGATTAGTGTAATCGGGGAGTGGATTAAGGTGGATTAGTTAACATCCACCCGAACCACTATAAATCCTTGTGTCTATGTTCTTTACATTACTTCATTTATCATTTTGAACATATACACTACACACATCAAGTTTGAGTTGAATTGGTTGATCAAAGTTAATCGAATTTGGTGATCAACTGAAAAAGTGTTAAAAACGTATCAAGTAACTATTCATGATAGGTCAGATCATGTTGAGATTAGAAGAAAAGACAAGTTAGAATGAGATTCGATAAGTGTGAAGGAGATTCGGTATGAGAGAGAATTAACAAGATTTACATTCCACAGCGTCTAGAACTCAGTTACAATGCAATGACTATCTAATTATAACTATTTAGGTTCCTTATATAGCCCTCTTCTAAGGAACCATCAATTAAGCTTATTTCACATTAACACTATACAACTTCGGGGTCCTAACAATCTCCCCCTTAGTGTTAAATGTGAACTTTACAATATAATCCTATTAAAACATCTAAAGGAACTTTGTTCCTCTGAAGTGAACTTTGGATTTGAATTCCTTGAGATTCTCATATCTTCGTATGTTCACTCTTATCTTTAGATGACTTTTCAATCTTGTAAGAATGTATTTGACAATCTCATTATCTTCAGTTGAATAGCAGTTATTGATCAGTCTCCATCTCAAATATTTGAAAGCATACATCAATGTTCCGTCTGAGTATCTTCTGAAATCTGAGACTCTGATGAAGATCTTTGTATAGTGAGAATTGACAAACACAAACCCATAAGGACTGTCACTTACTTCAAGTAAGGACATATATCTCAGCTCTTCGATTACTTGATTTGGCGGTTTGATTCCGAGCTTTTTGTGTCCAGATTCTAACCCCATTTGAAAATCGTGAACGGACATCCATCTCATCAAGTCAAGAATAAATCTGTAGACTGCCTTCATTGCAGTAGCATGTTAAATTGTTGCAGATTCATTCAAGTTAATCAAGTAGTTGTAAATGAAAATAATGTCGTCCATCTTCAATCTATCAAAATCTGCCTCAGAGAATTGATAATCTTCATCATCCATTCTTGTTACCTGAAATAATGGCATCTTCACTCCATCCTTGTTAATCACCAAAATCTTATTTATGCTTTTGCTCTCTGAATTTTGCTGAACTTGAAGTTTCTCTTCATTATTCAATTTATATTTGTCACGAACACTCAGATAAGCTTTGAGATATTCTGGTTTCTTATAATATTTCCATGCACCCAGAACACTCATTGATGCAGAAAAGATGAGATCAGAATCACCATAGATTCTATACGCTTGTTGTTCAATGAATGGTGAACGAAGAATCATCTTCTCTTCTTTCTCACTTAATTGGAAATCAGCATCACGCTCAAGAACAATCTCTGCAATTTGAAATGGAACATTTAGATCAGGAGGAGTCGTAGTATCTTCCTTGCCATTAGAGAAAATCTCCTTCTCAAAGTGTATCCCAAATTCATCAGTTGGAGATGACAAATTAACAAATTGATGATCGTTGAATTCATTGGCAACACTCGACGACCCCTTCAAAATATCTTCAATATTATCGAAGTTTTGATTGTCCTCTTGAGCTGACTTATTCTCTACTTGATCAGCTAAATCCATAATCATAAGCATCCCTGTGTCACCGTCTCTCTGACCTTCCAATTCATCTAGAAAACTCTCACACTGAATTTCCTCAATTTTATCGCTTTCAGAATCAGATATATCAACTACATCTTGATCCTTATGTTGACTAGATGTACCAGCTTCATACGTTGATTTCTGAAAACCACTGGACCAATAACCACCTTGTCTATTCTCTCCCTCATGAAGATTGTCGGGATTGAAATCATCATGATCAGGTATGTGAATTGGTCCAGGTGACTTGCATGGAGATAAAGGATATACTATCCTTGCTTGCTCAAGATAAATCATCATAGTCTCGCGAACTTCATCAAGATCAGTTCGTTTAGCAAACTCAGCAAGATATAGTTCCTCCACCTCATTATCAAAGAGATATCTTAATCCATATCTATTCAAAATCCGAGAAGGTGACCCAGTTGGTGAAACAACAGTGTAACCACGAACAACATTAGCATCAGCAGCAACTGTTGAAGGCGATGTCGATGGAAGTGTTTGATTTGCCATGAGGGCAGGTAAGGATATATGTGTGGTATTATACTTATATGTAGGGCTGTACATACTACTAGTCAGATTCATGATATCCCCTTCTGATGGTGGTTGGGCAACAACCAGAGTTGTCGCCGACGAAGTTTCTTTCGAAGCATCCGCCTTCATGACTTTAGTCTCATGGGACTCTGACAAAGTAGGAGAACTAACCGTCAGTTTTGATCTCGCAAAGATATTGCTATCTCTAACTCCTGAAATCATTGATATACCATGAGGTGGTACATCTCTTTCAGTTAACGACTCTTCCTCCAGACCCTGAGTTTCAGAATCCGAAAGAGAATTGGTTTGAACCAATGGATCACTTTCATGAACTAATGGATCAGTCTGCTGGATGTCTGATAAATATCCTGAAGGATTGTCATGTTGACTCATTTCCATGGGACGCGGCAGATCTCCCTCATCAAGATAAGCCGGACCTCGAGACCCTGTTGTACGTTGAGGCACATGAGGATTTCTAGCCGATACCCAGGGTGCCTTTTCAAGACTTTTCGGCTCCCCTTCGGCCGTTCTGGACTTCAATGATTAAGTTTCCTCAATCGATTGAGTCAACACAGACTTTACTGCAGAGGAAGACTTTACTTCCTTAGATGCCGAAGCATCTTTCTGTGTAAGATTTATTATTAAGTCCTGTTTAGATTGGATGGGCTTAGTGGTCTTTTTACCATCCTTGCATTTAGCTCTCTTGCCTACCGAAGCTTGCGTTTCATTTAGCGTAGGGCTTACTGTTATTATTGGATGTGATAAGAATATGGGTGAGGGTGACCTAATTGGTTCTAGGTCTTGGTTTGTATCACCAGCGGTTGGAGTAACTGTTTGGTAGACGATGGGTGTCAAAGTCCTAGATCTAGTTACTCATTGGGTTGGCGGAGTCTGAATCATCTCATCAGGTACAAATTGAGTTCTCTTAGGAGAAGGTTCAGGAGATTACTCAGTTGCTGAAGAATCAGTGTCACTGCTCACTTCGGGTGTTGTTGAAAGGGTTGGTTCAATCCTAGGTGAACTAGGCTCCCCGATCCTCACGGGTTGAGCTTGGTGTGCTACCCTAGAACGTTTGAGGTTCACCCTAAGTGGAGGATTAGCTGGCCCGGGTGGTTGTACTACAGGTTCCTCTACAACCTCTGGGGCTGGAACCGCGGCGTGTTCAACTTGTTCTTATTGTGCCGGGTTTAGAAGAGGTATTCCTACAGCCTCAAAATAAGAGCGCATTCGAGCGTCTTGGGGTACAGCTAGCCCCACAAGCCAATTTGGAATCGGCGCAGTGAATTGATTGTCAGATACCATTGGGGTATTCATCTCCAGCTCCCCAAATCTTTTCATCTGTAATCCATGTGTACCTGGAACAAAATATTTGCATTTCTGCAAGCAGTGATAGCATCATGGATAAAGATACAGAAAAACCTTTCATAAGGGATGTATGAACCCCTTGGCTTATCAACTTGTGCCTGAACCAGTTCCCATAGAAGTTCAGCATAGTCAGGAGCCTCTACTCTTATGAAAGAGTAAAACAACTTCAGCATTGGCACGGTCAGGCTGTTGGATCCACTTCTTATCATCAGCAAGCATCTGTTGATGATTGAGAAGATCACATACCACCTTGAGTGCAGATATTTCTTCTAGAACTTAGCCGGTGGAACATTAGTAGCTCCAACATAACCAAGATCGAAGACTGCATTCATCATTTGCTGAGTAGCAGGGAAAGCAGGAACATTATGTACAAGAGGAAGTCTGAAGATCCTCCTGAAATCAGCCTTAGTGATACTCCTCATCCCTTCCCCTTAGTTGAAATTCAAATCGAGCTTGAGTTCCTTCTGGATTTTCAGCAGTAGGTTGTGCAGCTTCCACAAACCTAATGGTTCTATTGAGTAGCTCCAGATCTGTCACAGGTACACTGACAGTTGAGCTTAGAGCAGGCCATAGTGTATGCCTCTCTAGTATTGCAGTCCAGTAATTGCAAGGAATGTTGATTTCAGAGTGGATGAAGTGATTGTTCGCCATTTAGCTGTATGAATAAGAAATAGAAGACCACAAGATATTTAACATAAAGCACATATCTCTATTCTTATTTGCCTTTGAAATCCTTTGTATTTTTCAAATTTTATAATTTTTATGGTTTTTCTAAGTTAAAAACACCATTTATTCCAAATATGAACAAGTAATTGACAAACATGACATTCATATGATATTCATTACAGTATAAAGTTATCATGCAAAGTCAATTATATAACATAAAGAATCAGAACAACACTTAGTCAATTTTAAACACAAATCAAGCAGATTCAGTAGTCATGAAAACTTGAGATTCTGTAACCAAATAAGCTTGAGTTTTCATACCAAAGACTTAAATAAAGCATGCAGGATTTATCATGTTGAAAATCTCAAATTTTGAAAGTACCAAATAGCAGACTCGGTAAAATGTCAAGAACAGATTCGGTATCTTCAAAAATCACATATTATCACTCAAACATGCATATTCAGTCTTAAATCATGCAAAAACATAGTCACAATCAATTAACAACTCAAACAAATCAGAAAAACATGTTAAAGATTTGAACATACTCGGTACAGTAGCAAGAACACACTCGGTATGTACAGAATCTATCAAATACTCATTTAAACATGTAATCAGACTCGGTCAATTGATAGATCAACTAATTTAACATAGATTTGACAAGATTTCATGTTAATCAACCAAATCAAATGAGTTTAATCAAAGAATTATGAAATTAAGTGCCACAATCATGTTATTTGGTTGATTTTCTGGTTTATATATGTTCAATTATCTCATATCTACAACATGTGATGTTTAAATTCAATTAAAACAAGAATATACCAAAGATTTGAAGATACAGAGGGATGGATTCGGTAAATTAGGCAGACTCGGTAGATTAGATCAGATTCGGTATGCAATTAGGTAAAAGTAAAAGAAAGTTTGACTTTGACCCTTCTATTTATAGATACCAAATGTTTTGAAGACATGGGCTTTACCGAGTGGGCCTTAAATACCGAATGCAGTCCATTTTCATTTTTAGACACATTGCACTTCAAACTTTGACAAATTTATCAAAAATCATTCAAGATTATCACATTTTTTATGAAAAACATTTCTGAGACAATTGTTGAAAATTTTGAACTTACCGAATCTGCACTGTTGGTTGTCAGATTCGGTATAATGCTAAAATTAGCATTTATTCATTAAAATTCAAATCTTTTTGGATTTTATCTTTTCCAATTTTTATGAATTTTATCAAAACAAGATTTGTACTTAGAAAATTTTGAATTATGTACAAAGTACAAATCTTCAGTGATACCAATTGTTAAAACGGGTTGCATACTGAGATGTATACAAGCCTTAGTGAATTATTTCAGATAAAAACAAGAAATTTATAACATTCACTATTGAAAAACAGTTTTCTTTTCATTTTATCCCTTTTTCTCCCCCTCAAAATGTGATATACAAGAAAGTAAATCACCATTTTGATATATTCTCAAGAAAATGAGTTAACTCCCCCTTGTAATATGATATCAATGAGTTACCTCCACCTTTCGTAACCATTGAAATTTAATCCCAGGTAGTTAACAGAAATCTAAAAGTATGGCTCTCCCTTGAAAGATGTTATCTAAAGCAAAAGAAGTAGTTACTCCCCCTAGAATATATCTACTCCCCCTAAACACAAGATCCTAAGTATAAGTCCCAACAGATCTAAGAAATGTCAAGCACTATACTCTACCATGTTAATTTCTTTGATCAAGAACTTTAGCCTAAGTTCATCTAAGGGCTTAGTGAACATGTCAGCTAATTGCACTTTGCTAGGCACAAAGTATAACTCTACATCCCCTTTTTCTACATGGTCCTTAATGAAATGATAACGAATATCAATGTGTTTAGTCTTAGAATGCTGGACCGGGTTGCTCGTAATTGTAATAGAACTTTGTGAATCACAGTAAATTGAGGTCTTAGAAATCTTAAAGCCATAGTCCAAAAGTTGAGTTTGCATCCACAAAACTTGTGAACAACAGTAAGCTGCAGCAATGTACTCAGACTTAGCTGTTGATAAAGACACACAGTTATGCTTTTTGGATGACCAACCAACTAGCCTATTCCCCAACATCTGAATTGATCCAGATGTGATTTTTCTATCAACATGGCAACCGCCATGATCCGCATCAGTATAAGCAGTGAGATTGAAATCGGATCCATGAGGATACCAAATCCCAAGGTTAGGTGTACCTTTAAGGTACTGAAAAATCCTAACAACCGCTTTGGAGTGAGATTTCTTAGGGTTAGATTGAAAGCGGGCACAAACAGTTACAGCAAGTGTAATGTCTAGTCAACTTGCAGTCAGATACATTAAAGAACCAACCATGCTTCGATAAAGCGTTACGTCAAAGGGTTCCCCATTAGCATCAGTATCCAGTAAAGTCCTCATTGGGGTTGTCATTGGTTTTAAATCAGTCATTTTAAAACGTTTTAGCATATCATTGATATACTTTATTTGACTAATAAAAATCCCATTTGGTAATTATTTTACTTGTAACCCCAAGAAGAAATTTAACTGGTCAAGCATGCTCATTTCGAATTTGTTGGCCATAAGGTCACCAAATTCTTTGCATAAGGCCGGGGATGTGGAACCAAAAATAATATCATAAACGTAAATTTGAACCAAGAGAATGTGATCGTGGTTTTTACGGATGAATAGCGTTGTATCAATTGTTCCACGAGAGAAGCCGTTATCTAGCAAATACTTTGTCAAGGTCTCGTACCATGCACGCGGTGCTTGCTTCAGACCATATAAAGCTTTCTCCAAGTAATAGACGTGGTTTGGATGAATGGGATCGACAAAGCCTTCTGGTTGATCAACATAAACTTCCTCTTAAAGATGACCATTCAGAAAAGCAGTTTTGACCTCTATTTGAAACACCGTGAACTTCATGTGAGAAGCAAATGCAAGGAAAAGACTAATAGCCTCAATCCTAGCAACCAGAGCAAACATTTCATCATAATCAATACCCTCTTGTTATCGATATCCCTTGGCCACAAGACGTGCCTTGTTTCGAACCACAATTCCATCAGAATCCTTCTTGTTCTTAAAAATCCACTTAACCCCTATTGGTCATTGACCCGTTGGTCTTGGAACTAATCGCCATACTTTCAAACGATCAAATTGACTTATCTCTTCTTGCATTGCTACTACCCAGTTCGGATCTAGTAAAGCTTGAGCAACCGTTATTGGTTCAATCTTACTAAGAAAGGCAGTGTATAAACACATATTCCGAGTAGCCCTTCGAGTTGAGACTGGAGCAGATGCATCACCAATGATAAGATCAATTGGATGACTTTTAGTCCATCGAATGTTATGTGGAAGAGGTTGTACATTAGTGGTATCCGCTGGAATATCAACCGTTGTTGACATTGAGCCTTGATCCGCTTGATCTGATGTAACACCATCTAATGGATTCAATTGAGTATCTGGAGAAACAACTGGAGTTGTATCAACTGATGAATCTTGAATTGGTTCAAGATTATCTGTATCTGGAGGTGGAAGGGAGGATGAAGAAGCAACGGGGGAATCAGTTGGTGTTGTATCTTCATCAAAAAGACTTGATTGAGTCTCCATAGTAGTTGACTATGATGGTGTAACCGGTATGGTTTGAACATTCGTATTTCGTTGAGGAGCATAAAGACTATCAAACAAGATATCCAGTTCCTCTGTTGTTACCGTAGGAACACCCTTCTTCAAGAAAATTGAGTTTTGCGCGGAAGAAGTAATAGCCAGGTTAGGATCTGGTTTTAAACTGAGTTGTTCAAAAGCCATTCTCGATAATTCATCGAACCTTACATTAATGCTTTCCTTGATCGTCTTTGTCCGTTTGTGATAAACATGATAGGCAACTTTGTTCGAAGGATAACCAAGAAATATGGCCTGATCGCCATGTGGATCAAACTTTCTGAGGCTGTCAAAATCGTTAAGCACATAGCATATACAACCAAAGACACGGAATTATTTGACATTCGGGCGTCTACCATATAGTAACTCATAAGGAGTTTTATCAAAATGTTTATTAATGATGCAGCAATTTTGGGTATAACATGCAGTAGAAATGGCTTCCCCCCACATTTTCGGAGGTAGTTTGGAGTAAGCAAGCATCATTCGAGCTTCTTCACATAATGTATGATTACGTCGTTCGACTACTCCATTCTGTTGAGGGGTTCGTGCAGCAGAGAACTGATGTTCAATGCCTTGGGCCTTCAAATAACTATCAAGCAGGTCATTCTTAAATTCCGTCCCATTATCAGTTCGAATACTCTTAACATGTTTGTTAAAAGAGCGTTGAGTCTTTTTAATGAAGTCAATGATAATGGCTGGGGTTTCTGACTTTGTTCGTAGAAGGAAAATCCATGTAAATCGGGTATAGTCATCAACAATGACAAGCACATGTTTTCGGCCACCAAGACTAGAAATCCTCATGGGTCTACATAAGTCCATATGCAATAATTACAAGGACGATGAAGTACTGGGGTGTTGCTTAGTCGGATGAGAAGTCCGTTTCAGCTTACCCATCGCACATGATGGACACACATGATGCTTATCATATTGAAAGCTTGGAATGCCATCAACTAAGTCTTTAGAGACTAGTTGATTAATACCCTTGTAATTCAGGTGAGACATCCGGTGATGCCATAACCATGAATTTTTCTTTGTTGAACGAGTGACCAAACACATGTTTCCATGTGATGGTGCATCATTGAGGTCAATAGTATAAAGTGAAGCACAACATTTACCAACAAGGAGATCGTTTCCATCGGTGGATTGCACCGAGCATTGATGACGTTCAAACAAAACTTTGAGATCTCCATCACAAAACTGGCTGACACTAAATAAACTGCACCCCAAACCCTCAACATATGAGACCCGTTTGATCATTATGCCATTCTTTACAAAATCTCTATAACCCGTTATTGCTGCAATCTCATCATTTCCAAAAGTAACCGTTCCTAGGAATTTGTCAATGAAATTGACAAGCAAGAATTTATCTCCCGTCATGTGTCGAGAGCAATCGAAATCGATATACGAAACATAGATGTCAAAACCCTATAAACGTTAATTTCCTAGAGTTTAGGTACCCAAAGTTTCTTGGGTCGTTTTTGGTTAGTACCAACAATAAACTTTGGATCAACAATGAGATAATCACGTAAAGCATCATGCAATTTAGACAATAAAGCATCATTTAAAACCACATTACATGAAGCATCATACGCAATATTAAGTTTTACATCGTTATCAGAAGTCTTAACACACAACTTATTCCAAGTAGATGTTTTGTTCACAGACAAAAATCGAAAAACATGAGATAATTTCCTAGGTCGACTAGCAGATTTCTTTGGTTTAGTTGCTACTTTCTTAGTCGTGGACTTAAGAACCCATACAGACTTGTAAGTCAAATTTGGATTATAATCCGTGACACGAAAAACACCTCTGTTAGTTAGACGTCCAAACTTTTCAGTTGACACATAAGATGATTGATTTTGCAAAATTTCCAATTTGATTTTACGTTCCTTTGCATCATACTCACTCAAATCAGGTTGTAGACTCTTGTGTTGTGTTGACTTGACTGATTTTGGTAAAAGACTTTCCTTTGATTGATTTGACATTGGAATCATAGGAATCTTTTCAGTTAACACAGAACCATTTTGAGAATGAACTTTCTTGACAATAAATTGTGTTGAAGGTGCAATTTTTGAAACACGTTTACCAAATTGAGAACGTAATGGGTTTTTAAGAATAGTAATGGGTTTTGCATCCGTAGATGTTTTTGTTCCCTCCCCCTTCTTATAAATCCCACCAACACATTCAGACATATTGGTTTCAACAGTAGATGATTGCTTAAGTGTTTTAGCCTGTTTCAGTTGAATTATTTTTTGTTTTAAGCTCTTAATCTCAAGACATAATTCCTCTGCAGAAACAAGCACTTCACCTTCCGTAAAATCATAAGTACATTTTTTCTTAGGAAGTGGAGGCAATTTATCATACAAAGTAAGCATTTGTTCTAATGATTGACACTCAAGTTGCAAATCAAAATTTTCCTTTTCAACTATACCTAATATACGTTTCAAGTTTCGTACAACAGGTATGTTTTCATAAAATTCATTAATTGTTGTGTCAAAGTCTATCATGTTTTCAACATTTGGTTCATCTTGAGGTTCTACCTTTACATCTAAATCAGGTTGACCTAGGGATTCTGTCTCAAAGAAGATAGATAGTTCATGTGCTAGGTCTTCACGAAAAACATTATCAGAACATGCAGGCAAAGCTGGTAGAATTGGTTTCACATCAAAAGTTGGTTCATCAAACACTTCATCTATCGCAATAATGCTAGAACTAGGTTTGTTAAACACTTCATTCTCAAGCATTAAAATGTATTTCTCTAGCATGAGTGTTGGGATATAAACAAGTCTATGCTTAGGCACATAATTTTCATGTTGCAATTTCTTTTCAGTTTCAACAAGTTCGTTCAAGAAATTAGGATTTGATTTACCCATTTTAGCATTGATTTTCTCATACATTAAGCTAATTTGATGGTATTTTCTAGATTTACGATTAACAATAATATCATCAAAATCAGCATCAGAAGCATGCACAAAATGATATGGTAAACCAGCTTGAAAGTAATCAGAATGATATAGTCCTGGAATCTTTTTGGAAGCATTTTCTAAGATCTTAGGATCTTCATAACCCAACCCCCACTTGTCACCATGAATTGTTTTTAGTCTATTCATTAAAATCGTTTGTTTTGAAAGTTCCATATTCATGATAGCTTTGGATTGATTTGTTCGATAGAGTTTTTCCTCATATCGAGCAAGTTGTGCTTTCATTTCAAAAGACTCTTTTGACAACGAAGAGATTTCAGAGTCCTTTTCAATGATGGTGTTTTCCAATTGAATAATTTTCTTGTTTAGCTTTGAAAGTGTGGGTTCATGTTGAGTTTTCAAATCAGAAAGATCTTTTTCTAGAAATTAAACTTTTTCAGCAAGTGGTTCCGATTTTAGACGATAATCTGTCCTTTCGACCTTAATCGGATGAACTGATTTTTTAAGATCTTCTAACTCAGTTTCCGTGGAGCTGAGTTGGACAGTCAATCTTTTCAGTTCTGATTGTAATTTGGATGAACATGGTTTGATCTCAAAAAGTTTGATTTTATCATTTAAAACCTTGTTTTCAGATTTTAAACCTTTGACTTCTTTTGACATTGAGATCAAATTCTTCATCATGTCATTTTGCACTTTGATAAAATCAGGTGGAATTTCAGATGATTGTACCTCATCATCATCAGATGCTGAGTCAGAATTCTTCATTGCTTCCGTAGCTTTGATGAGCTTAGTCACATTGCAAATATTTGCATGTTCAACCTCTGAATCTGAATCATCAGTCAAGTTAAACCAAGTATCATCAACCGGTTTCAGCTCTCTCCCAGTTTCTACAATCTTAGCAAACAACATTTTCTTCTTGTAGTAAGCTGCATCCTTCTTCTTAGGCATTCTGCATTCACGAGAGTAATGCTCATCTTTGCCACAATTGAAATAGATTGAATCATCCTTCTTGGAATCATCAGCACGTTGTTGTTGTTGTTTTGATTGATCAGCTTTCTTGTAGTACGAGGAAGATGATGAATTCTTGCATTGATTGCTTGATTTGCCTTTGAATTTGTATTTGTTCAAGGCTTTTGTGAACATGGCTGCCATCTTGACTAATTTAAGGTGAGAATCATCAACATCAGATAGATTCAATTCTTCAGAATTAGTTGAATCTTCAACAAGCACTTTCCTAGACAAGCTTTTAGAAGTCGTAAATGATTTGCTCTTCTTTTTGGCAATGAGAGCAAGAGGATCACTTGGAGATGACTCTTTCCTTCCTTCTTGAAGTTTAGACACTTCAGGTTGGTAATGCATAAGAACTCCAACAAGCTCATGAATAGTCAACTTGTCAATCTCTTTGGTTGATCGAACAATGGTTCCATAAGGAAGCCAATCAACATTGAGCTTTTTGAGAAATTTAATGTTGACTTCAGCATTTACTTTTATGATCTTGCATCTTTTTAACTCATTGAGAACACCATTGAAATGACGGTATGTATCCTTGAGTGGTTCATCAGGTTCCTGCTTGAAGTCTTCATAAAATCCCAGAGCCTTATTCAGTTTAGTAACATCTGACATGTCATAACCTTCTTGCTGCCGTTTGATCTCATCCCATATATCTTTTGCTGTTGTGTTACTATCAACATTTTCAAACAACTCATATGGGATAGCTTGCATAACAATGTTCTTTGCCTCTAGTCACCCTGAGCTCTCTCAAGTTTATCACCAGAAAGTTCATAGACTGGAATTGGCATACCAGTATCCGGATGATAATCTACAACTGGACCATCTCTCAGAGAAGCCCATATGTACTTCGCTTTCTCACACTTGTAGTCTATGTACTGAGTGATACGGTGAAGCCACTGAGTGTACTTGCCATCAAACAATACTGGAGGACGGGAATATGATCCAATGATCAAAGTATCTTGAGTAGACATCTTGAAAACGAGATAGATTCGGTAAAGATTCGGTATTACTCAAATCTAAGATGAAAAATCACAACAATCTAACATAAATGTCAGATTCGGTAACTAATTCGGTACTGTAGCAGATTCGGTACAGATTCTGTACTGTAGCAGATTCGATAAACTAGATTCTGTATCAAAAACTGATTTGAAATACAAGTAACACACCTAGATTCGGTAAAGATTCGGTAACCACAAGATTTGTAACCTGAGAACACTTAAAACCAATGAATTAAGTGATACTGAGATCCTGATTCGGTGTCTGACTCGGTAGTCAGATTCTGTATGAATTTGAATTCAAACACAATTCAATTCTTTTGAATTAGATTCTGTATCCTTGCTGCACAAGGAAACAAGTTAGTATCACACAAAATATCAAAGATACCGAATGTATAGGATACCGAATGTCAACTGTAGTAGTTGACAATACTGAGTCTAAGTATGAAAACTTAGAATTCAAACGAATCATTTCTCAAATCACACCAATTAGCTACGTATGATCAAACAGAATGTGATAGAATCACAAACATACCCCAATCTGCAACACTGAATGAGAATTAATAGCTTTGAAGCAGATTCGGTATGACAGTTACGATACCGAATGTGTATCAAATCTTTAAATCTTGAAGAATTGATGAAATTAAACCGTCAGAATTGTGATTAAACACCTCACGATCACAACTGAAGCCTCAAATCTTTACTTAACTATAGAATCAAGCTGTAATTGATGAATACCGAGAGTTTTAGCCACGAACTCTAAAAATCAACTTGATTCTCCATAATTGATGTTAAAAAGTTGTAATGATGATTAAAACTCTTTCTAATCAACCTAATACACCTTCGCTGAACTTATCACAGGAATCTGAACGTCAGATTACCAGATTCGATTATACCGAGTCTGATTTAAAATACCGAGAGTGTTTAGATTCTGTAATCTTCAGTCTCTGGATCGATCTAGTGATGTAATATCACTCCCTGGAAGCTCTGATACCAAATGATAGGTCAGATCATGTTGAGACTAGAAGAAAAGACAAGTTAGAATGAGATTCGGTATGAGAGAGAATTAACAAGATTTACATTCCACAGCTTCTAGAACTCAGTTACAATGCAATGGCAATTTAATTAGGACTATTTAGGTTCCTTATATAGCCCTCTTCTAAGGAACCATCAATTAAGCTTATTTCACATTAACTATACAACTTCGGGGTCCTAACAATTCACCCACCCCCCCCCCCCCCCTCTAGTTACTTACAGTACAACATAAGACTATTTAGCACCAATTTAACAAGGGTCAAACGTCCTCCAAATGACACCGAACGAGCCTTCCAACCCGCAAGTCTTTTCACGAATTTATCAATTACCAGTTTCCAACTATTAATATTTTTCATTTTTCCTCCAATAGGAAGTCCAAGGTAAATGAAAGGGAGCGTTCCCAAATTGCATCCAAAGAGAGATACAAGATTGTCCACTTCCACTTTGTCAACCTCAACCCCATATAAATTGCTCTTACGATAGTTTACTTTAAGTCCCGAGGTTTGTTCAAAGCACTTAAGTAATAACATGAGGTTGCGGAGATTTTGCTCACTCCAATTCCCAAAGAAAATTGTATCGTCGTGTATTGCAAGTGAGAGATACAAACCTTATCTTTACCAACTTCCACCCCGAAAAACAATCTGCTCCTAACTGTGGCCTTGGTCAAGGCGTTAAGTCCCTCCGCCACAAGGATAAAAAGAAAAGGTGAAAGGGGATCACATTGTTGAATGCCTCTTTCCAAGCTAAACTCTATCACTGCCTCCACTTTGTCCTGAACCCCATGAAATCCTTAACTTCCGATAGAAACTCCAAACTCAGACAATTGAAGGCCTTCTCGAAATCAACTTTGAAGATAAGGCTTTTGATACGCTTATGTTTCAAGAAGTCGAGAGTTTCATTTGCGATTAGGGCTCCATCTAAGATGTTCATACCTTTCATAAACTCACTTTGTTCGTACCCAACAAGCTTCGAAACAACCCTCCTGAGTCTATTCAAATGTAATTTCGCAATGATTTTGTAGTAACTTCCAATCAAGCTTATTGGTCGGTAATCGTTTAAGGAAGTGGGATCCGTTTTTTCCGGAAAGAGGGTGATAAAAGACGCATTACACCCTTTGGAGAATTCTCCCTTTCCCCAAAACATTTGAATAGCCTCCATTAAATCTTGCTTAATTATCTCCCAAAACTTTTTATAGAAGCTCAAATTGAACCCGTTGGGGCCCGGCACTTTAGTGCTTCCACACTCCTTAATTGCTTCCCAAATTTCAGATTCACTAAATGGAAGTTCGAGATTCGCATCTTCGTTATCCGATAAGTGATTGTTGCCAACATGCCCATTAAGCCCATCAGACCCCAATGGAGAAAACAAGTTAGGAATCTGTGGCCTCAAAATATTTTTCGATCCGAAAATTTGTTAGAAGTGATTTCGAACAGCAGCCTTGACATCAGGCTAGGGATGGCAATGGGCGAGAAAAAATCCGCGACCCGCGGGTATCCGCGCCCGTGATGTGCGGGTATCCGATCCCTTGATGGGCTGGTAAATTCAAAATTCTTTACCCGCGGGTACGGGGCGAGTAAATATTTGTACCCGCTGACGGGTCGCGGGCGGGTCGTGGATATATGAAATCCGATACAGGTAAAATCCGACCCGTGAGTCCGTCATACCTGTTTAAAAAATCCGCGGATATACCCGTGTTAAACCGCGTACCGATATTAATTACACATTTATTTTACTTACATTTTAAACTACAAAGATTATAGTTACTTCCATTGGAATTATAGTTACAACTAATATATAATAATAACATCAATTAGAGAGTAACTTCTTTTAATGTCTATTAATAACGAGAATTATATCCCAAAGTGGTCTACAAGTTCATTAATATTGGGACAAAAAAGGTAGGTTGGCACAATAAGGGTAGGTAACTTATGGCCTTCTGATATTTATTTTACGAGGTCTATACAATTATACAACCAAAGACATGAAACCTCTTTGCAACATCAAACCAACATTTCTCATTCCAACAATCATAAGTCATTCGTCACCCAACTAAACTAATAGACATAAATATAACATAATATAATATATATTTATTATAATATAAATATATATAATGCATATAAACTAGCGTATCTACATATATATACTCTGTATATATTACATACCTTATTTGTCTTAAAATTTAACTAACACTATGGCATACAGAATCACATACATACATATGATGATGAACAACTTAATTCATGGTCTTGATTTTGTATAAATTTATAACCCGCGGGCAAACCCGCGGGTTGTGGATATTCCCGGGTCATGGGTATGGGCATAATTTATTACCCGTTGACGGGTACACAGGCCCCGCGGGTAAAGAAAAAAACTTGGCGAGCGGGTGACGGATACAAGGGATTCGTACCCGTCGCCCGCGGGTGCCATCCCTACATCAGGCGGGTTTTCATTCCATAAGCTGTCTATATTAAGGCCGCGAATGTTGCACTTATTGTATTTCCTTTTTAAAGAAGCGTGGAAGAATTTTGAGTTCTCATCCCCTTCCAAGATCCATCGGAATCTAGCCTTTTGTTTTAACATATTAGATATGACCGCTTCCTTATCCAACCAACTTCTTCTTGCTTCTAACCACTCTAATCTATCGCTATTGTTTAATAAACCCATCTCAGCCTTTTTCTCCCAATCATCAACCCTCAATCTAAGGATATTTATATCATTGTCTAGGTTCTCGAAGACTTTTAAACTCCATTCTTTAAGCGCAAATTTGACATTCTTTAGCCGATCTCAAACCTACTATCCAGCTTAGAACTTGTAAGAGGTTTAGCCCATGAAACTTGAACGATACGTTCCACATCATCTTTGTTGAACCATTCACTAAACACTTTGAAAGGCTTAGGACCATAGTCCATGATTTTGTCCCTCAAGATTAAGGGACAATGGTCCGATTCTCTTCGCTCTAAAGGTATAACCGAAAGATCATTCCATAGATTCTGGAACTTGTCCGACACTAGAAATCGATCTAGCTTATTGAATTTGGCATCATCACTTATACGCGTAAAATTCCTACCATTAATCGGGATTTCAATCAAATTGTTCCTTGCGATGAAATCATTAAAACGAGTAGCCCACTTTTGGTGAAACACACAATTTAATCTATCCGACTGCTCCCTTACCTCATTGAAATCACCGCAGGCAACCAAGGTGAGTCAACATTCATCATGATAGAATCTAAAGAATCCCACATAAGTTTTTTATTCGCATCATCATGGGGGCCATAAACGTTTATGATTATTGACTCATGTCCAGAGCCGACCCATGAACCTCGAATGGCTAAAAAGAAACTATTACCTGATGCACTTGAAACTGTGAAACTTCTTATATCCCATATAATTAACATACTGCCCGAGTTACCGACTGCCTCTTTTTGAACAAACCCGAATTCACTATTACCCCAAAGCGAAAAAAATCCATCGATCCTCTAGATACCTGCATCTAGTTTCTTAAAGCACGATAATATCCGGTTTCTCAATGAAGCAAATGCTTTTTACCCAACCAAACTTCCCTTTAACCCCCAACCCACGAACGTTAAGTGAAATAATCTTCATAAATAACAAAAGTAAACGAGAAGGAAGCAAGAAACTTATAGTGGGTTAAGGTTAGGCCACCTTAACCCGATTTGTTCACCAAATTCTCTGACTTCAAAATTCTCAATCGGATGTTGTATAGAATGAGACCTTCCTTTTGATTGACTTGATTTGGAGCATTGTCCTTTGGATTTTGGGAATTTCGCACAATTTTTGCAATTAGGAGGTTTAATCGAGTCTAAATTGATTCCCTTTCTTGCCATCGATTTGAATCTCATGAATCTTGACGATGCACTGTAATTACTCATCGTTCTCTAGTAGCAATTATTGTAGAAGGAGACCTTTCCAGACTTGGAGCATCGACGAGAAGCACACCCAGATGTGGATTTTGTAGAACCGCAGATGTTATGACATATATTTGGGTTTTTATTTTTTCAACGATCAATCTCGTTGGGTTCACAAGGATGAGGATTTTCCAGCACAATATCATTAACTTTATTAAGCCCAACATCACAGTCATGTTATCTACGAGCCCTAACATGTACCTTTTCATGAGTTACAACATCAGGCCCACATGTATCATCGACCCTATCACCAGATTGGGCTTCACGGATGTTTGGCCCAACATCTGCTACACAACATTTATGGATGTCCACCTCAGGCCCAAAAGTATCATCAATATTATCTCCAGATTGGGCTTCATGGTTGACATGCCCAACACTTGTTTCACATCATTTATTGTTGTCCACATGCGTGTAATCATTATCCGCCATATTGCTTGCAGAGGAAACCGTTACCTATTTTTGGGACAAGGTTTAGGGCTATAACTACAGTTAGTTTCTACCACATATTCATCGGTATTATCAAAAAGATTTCCCAACCCGAAGCACTCAGACCATAGGTCTTCCACCGGTGGGTTTTGGCCAGCCGGAGAACTGCCATGACTACTGTCTTCATCCACCTTCAGTTGGCTTCTAACAAAATTAGACAAGTTACCCGATCTATAATCATCATCCGAATCACCTAAAACATAATCATCATTATCTTCAGGAGATTGCGTCTGCTCATAGCTACTAGCATAATCATCGGATTCAACGTAATTTGAACTATAATCAGATTTGGACCATTGACTAGCCTCTTCGTCCATGTTATTGTTTAGCAACTCTGGATAGCATTTACCTTATTCTCTAACATTGATAAAATATGTTCTTGATTTGTGTATGAGTTTTAAGGAATCGTTTACCAACTCATGATTGTTTAACTTCACAAAAACCCTTCCACAAATAAGTTTTTGGTGACCATGGAGTGGACAATTCTCCATATCATAAACTACCCCCCACCACTCAGCAATCGAAACGAAAGTGTAACGACCCGACTTTTTCGACTTATATTTTTGTGCTCTATACTTCCACGAATCTGCGTATATGTGCGTACTGAGCTAGTTTATGCTTTGGGATTTTTATTCATGATTAATTACTTTCGTTAATGCCTTACAACGTGTCATTAAGTGTTTAATCACTTAACTTGATCCTCGAATGCTTTTATGACCGTTAGTGTCACTTGTCGTTTTGAACGAGCTACGTACTTTGTACACGTTTAACTTTTGTCATAATTGGAATATTATGACTACGTAATACTAATTGTTATTTTCTAATGACAATTACTTGACCTATTGATTGCTTAATTACACTTAGTAATTTACTAGTGCACACTAGTTAGTCTTATTGGACTTTTTACCTTAATGGACTTAGGCCCACCCTACTCTAGTTAATGGACCATTAAATTAGCCCAACTTTAATGGATTTATGATCCATTAAGATGTAGGACAAAAACCCATTAAGATGAGCCAACATACTAGCATTTTTGTTAACCATTACTACATATGTTGCATGGGATCCCAACAACAAGCACCACATTTAGACCATCACCATGCAAAAAGCAAAAAAGTTGTCTCCCTTGTCCCCCCAATACCTATGCCACCTAGCACCACCTCCACCACTATAAATACAATCCTATTTCTTCCATTTCACACTTGATCTCATTCTCATTTTACACACACTTGCTCTCTAATTTTCTCTCTAGTCTTTCTCACACTAAAATTGTAAGTTTTTAAATTTTCTTCTTCTTCTTTTTCTCTTCATAATCACGACATCATCATCATCTTAAGATCAAGCTTTTTAGCTTTTTGATCTTGTTATATCTTGTAGATTCAAACTTTGATTTGAATCCTTCAAGAACATGAAAAATTCAAGCTTTCTAGCTTTAAATCTTCATTACTTTGTTGGATCTAAGTTTTCTAGTTTATGATCTCTTTATTTTTGTTAAAAGATCAAAACTTATGTTTATGATCTTCATGAAACTTGAAGATCTAACCTTTTGCTTTAAAGATCTTCAAGAACATAAAAGATTCAAGCTTTCTAGCTTTGGATCTTCATTGCTTTGATGGATCTAAGCTTTATAGCTTAAGATCACTTTGTTTTTGCTAAAAGAACAAAACTTGTGTTTATGATCTTCGTGAAACTTGAAGATCTAGCTTTTTGCTTTAAAGATCTTCAAGGACATAAAAGATTCAAGCTTTCTAACTTTGAAATCTCATAATAATTGTTAAGAGATCCAAGTTTTCTAGCTTAGGGTTTCATTACTTTGTTTGATCAAATTTATGTGTCTTGCTTGTTTGATTGAACCTAAGTTTGTAGCTTTAATCTTGAATAGAACTTGTATTTGTGTAAAGACTAAGAACATGATGTAACCTTGGTTCATCATCCTTATAAAACTCTTAAGTAAGTTGTATTTCTTCTTAGTCTTGACATTGTGTGTTGATGGTTGAAACTTGGTCAAAGTGATGCTAAAACATCAAGAGCTGTACACTTGAGCTTATACGCATCAAGGATGAGAACTGTGATGAGCATCAAGCACCAAGAAACCCACCGGAGCACTTGTTTTCTGTTTTGCGGGGTCTGATCAGACTCCTGGTGAAATGTCCCGTTCATATTGATTATAAACGTTTCATATTAATTGGTTTCGTTGCGAGGTTTTGACCTCTATATGAGATGTTTTTCAAAGACTGCATTCGATTTTTAAA
The DNA here is from genome assembly GCF_046630445.1 of Rutidosis leptorrhynchoides. Lineage (NCBI taxonomy): Eukaryota > Viridiplantae > Streptophyta > Magnoliopsida > Asterales > Asteraceae > Rutidosis > Rutidosis leptorrhynchoides. The sequence goes on from NC_092337.1 coordinate 26,063,870, forward strand.
ACAAACCATAACCTTTATTTTATCGATAAAGGTTTAAAAATCATTACGTAGATTATCAAGTAATGATAATAAAAAAATATAGTGTTTACACACGACCATTACATAATGGTTCACAATAATATTTTACAACAATTTATTTTCCGAATGCAGTTTTCAAACAATATTATACAAGCATGCTGACTCCAAATCTTGTCCTTAATTAGCATGCAACAGCGGAAGCTCTTAATAATCACCTGAGAATAAACATGCTTAAAAACGTCAACAAAAATGTTGGTGAGTTATAGGTTTAACCTATATGTATCAAATTGTAATAATAGACCACAAGATTTTATTAATAAATAATCATACACTCGCAAGTGTATAAAAATCATTCGTATGATGAACACCTGGTAACCGACATTAACATAATGCATATAGAATATCCCCCGCATACTCGTAAGTATGCCATAAATATTGTCAATCACAATCACCATTTAAATCGAAGTACTAAAGCATTCCAAATTCCAGAATGGGGTTTGTTAGACCCATAGATCTATCTTTAGGATTCGCGTCAATTAGGGGCCATTTCTCTAATTCTTAGATTACCAGACTTGAAGGGGCGATATTCGGTTTAATAATCCAAGCATAGAATATAGTTTCGCGTACTTGTGTCTATTTTATAAAACATTTATAAAACTGCATGTATTCTCATCCCAAAAATATTAGATTTTAAAAGTGGGACTATAACTCACTTTCATAGATTATCAATTCGTCGAGAATTAGACTTGACCACGGGTCGATTCACGAACCTATAATATATATATATATATATATATATATATATATATATATATATATATATATATATATATATATATATATATATCAAAATATGATCGAAATATATTCATAACATTTTATTACGTGTTGACGTTTTTAGTTGTTAAGTTAGCAGTCCACAGTTAGTAGTACATCAATATATTTTCTCGAATCAATCCACGACCCAGTGTATACAAGTCTCAGACTCGATCACAACTCAAGGTATATATATTATTTTGGAATCAACCTCAACCCTGTATAGCTAACTCGAGCATTACCGCATATAGAGTGTCTATGGTTATTCCAAATAATATATATATGATGTCGATATGATATGTCAAAACATTGTATACGTGTCTATGGTCTATCAAGATTACTAATATATGTTATATTACAAGTATAATACAATATAAGTTAGTTAAGTTATGGTTAGTATAGATTTGTTATAAAATTTTCGTAGCTAAACTAGTAAATCTAACCAATTTTGTTTTACCCATAATTTCTTCGTTATAAATCCGTTTTGAGTGAATCAAGTTGCTATGGTTTCATAATAAACTGAAATTTATGAAACTAAACAGAAAAAGTATAAATTTATGGTTGGAAATACAGGTTACAAGTCATTTTTGAAAGAGGTAGTCATTTTTGTCGAAAGAACGACATCTTGATGACCATTTTGAAAAACATACTTCCACTTTGAGTTTAACCATGATTTTTGGATATAGTATCATGTTCATATGAAATATCATTTTTCCAGAAAACAAACTTTAATTTCAAAGATTACGATAGTTTTTATTTTTCCAACCCAAAACAGCCCCCAGTTTTACTACAACGGCGTATGTCCGGTTTTACGGTGTTCTTCGTGTTTTCAGGTTGTAAATCATTAGATTAGCATATCATATAGATATAGAACATGTGTTTAGTTGATTTTAAAAGTTAGGTTAGAAGGATTAACTTTGTTTGCGAACAAGTTTAGAATCAACTAAACTATGTTCTAGTGATTACAAGTTTAAATCTTCGAATAAGATAGTTATATATATATATATATATATATATATATATATATATATATGAATCGAATGATGTTATGAACATCATTACTACCTTAAATATAGTAGGTAAACCTACTGAAAATGACAAGAATTAATCTTGAGCTTGAATGGATCTTTGATGGCTTAGAAGTTCTTGAAGCAGAATCATGACACGAAAACAATTTCAAGTAAGATTACTACTCGAATTAAGATAGTTTATAGTTATAGAAATCGAATCAAAGTTTGAATATGAATATTACCTTGAATAAGAAAGATAACCTACTATAAATAACAAAGGTTTCTTGATCTTAGATGATTACTTGAAGTGGATTTGAAAGCTTGGAAGTAGACTTACAAACTTGAAAGTATTCTTGATGTGTTCTTGAGTAGTTGTTTTGTAAGTTGATCTAGATTAGGATTTTTGAACTAGATTGAGCTAGATTTTTATAAAGATGATGAAGAACACTTAGAACATCAAGAGAAAACTTGAGAGAGAGTAGTTTGATGCATGGAAGTTGCAAAATGAAAGTGTTTATGGTTGGTGAGAAAAACGTGAATGAGCATGTGCATATAAGGTTCCATTAGTTTGTTGTTTTGTTAGATATTTCATGCTAGTTGCCAAATGATGGTTCCCACATGTTTATGTAACTCATTAAGGCTGCTAAGAGCTGATCATTAAAGTGTATATACCAATAGAATATACATCTAGAAGCTGTGTATTGTACGAGTACGAATACAGTTGCATACGAGTAGAATTGTTGATGAAATTGAATGAGAATGTAATTATAAGCATTTTTGTTAAGTAGAAGTACTTTGATATGTGTCATGAAGTCTTTCAAAAGTGTAACGATACATCCTAATATACTACATGTATATACATTTTAACTGAGTCGTTAAGTCATCGTTAGTCGTTACATGTACATGTTGTTTCGGAACCTTTAAGTTAACGATTTTGTTAAATGTAATTAATCCCATTGTTATTATATCTAATGAGATGTTAAATTGTTACATTATCATGATAACATGATGTACTAATATATCTTAATATGATATATAAATATTAGGACGTTATTACAACGATAATCGTTACATATAGATATCGTTTTGAATTTCTTAAGTTAGTAGTCTTGTTTTATGTATAAAGTTCATTGTTAATATACATAATGAGATACTTACTTATAATTTCATCAAATTAAACATATATATATATGTTCATATATATCATGTCATGTCATATACAAGTTATAACGTTCGTGAATTATCGGACAAGCTGGGTGGTCAAACGTTAACACAAAATCCATTTCAATTAATCAAGTCCTAACAAGTTTGATTGCTTAACATATTGGAAACATTTATTCATGTAAATATTAATCTCATATAATATATAATCATGGAAAAGTTTGGGTCACTACAGTACCTAACCGTTAAATAAATTTCGTCCCGAAATTTCAGGCAGTAGGAGATGTTGGCGTATCTTCTGGAAATAAGTGTGGGTATTTCTTCTTTATCTGATCTTCATGCTCCCAGGTGAACTCGGGTCCCCTACTATAATTCCATCGAACCTTAATGATTGGTATCTTGTTTTGCTTAAGTCCTTTAACCTCACGATCTATTATTTCGACGGGTTCTTCAACAAATTGCAGTTTTTCGTTGATCTTAATCTCGTCTAAAGGAATCATGAGATCTTCTTTACCTAAGCATTTCTTTAGATTCGAGACGTGAAAGGTATTATGTACGCTGACTAATTGTTGCGGTAATTCAAGTTGATAAGCTACCGGTCCGACACGATCAATAATCTTGAATGGCCCAATGTATCTCAGATTTAGTTTTCCCCGTTTTCCAAAACGAACAACGCCTTTCCAAGGTGATACTGTAAGCATGACCATGTCGCCAATTTCAAATTCTATATCTTTTCTTTTACTGTCTGCGTAGCTCTTTTGTCGACTCTGGGCGGTTTTTTATTGTTGTTGAATTTGAATGATTTTCTCGGTAGTTTCTTGGATTATCTCCGGACCCGTAATTTGTCTATCTCCCACTTCACTCCAACAAATCGGAGACCTGCACTTTATACCATAAAATGCTTCAAACAGTGCCATCTCAATACTCGAATGGTAACTGTTGTTATAGGAAAATTCTGCTAACGGTAGATGTCGATCCCAACTGTTTCCAAAATCAATAACACATGCTCGTAGTATGTCTTCAAGTGTCTATATAGTTCTTTCACTCTGCCCATCGGTTTGTAGATGATAAGTAGTACTCATGTCTAGACGAGTCCCTAATGCTTGTTGTAACGTCTGCCAAAACCTTGAAACAAATCTGCCATCCCTATCAGAGATAATAGAGACTGGTATCCCATGTCTGGAGACGAATTATTTCAAGTATAGTCGTGCCAACTTCTCCATTTTATCATCTTCTCTTATTGGTAGAAAGTATGCTGATTTGGTGAGACGATCTACTATTACCCAAATAGTATCATAACCATTTGCAGTCTTCGGCAATTTTGTAATGAAATCCATGGTAATATTTTCCCATTTCCATTCCGGGATTTCAGGTTGTTGAAGTAGACCTGATGGTTTCTGATGTTCAGCTTTTACCTTAGAATACGTCAAACATTCTCCTACGTATTTAGCAATATCGGCTTTCATACCCGGCTACCAAAAATGTTTCTTGAGATCTTTGTACATCTTTCCCGCTCCCGGATGTATTGAGTATCTGTTTTATGTGCTTCCCTAAGTACCATTTCTCTCACATCTCTAAACTTTGCTACCCAAATTCTTTCAGCCCTATACCGAGTTCCATCTTCCCGAATATTAAGATTTTCTCTGATCCTTTAGGTATTTCCATCTTCAAATTCCCCTCTTTCAAAACTCCTTGTTGCGCCTCTTTTATTCGAGTAGTAAGATTAGTATGAATAATTATATTCATAGCTTTTACTCGAATAGGTTCTCTATCCTTTCTACTTAAGGCGTCGGCTACCACATTTGCCTTCCCCGGGTGGTAACGAATCTAAAAATCGTAATAATTTAACAGCTCAATCCACCTACGTTGCCTCATGTTCAGTTGTTTTTGATCAAATATATGTTGGAGACTTTTGTGGTCGGTATATATGGTACATTTGACCCCATATAGATAGTGCCTCCATATTTTTAATGCAAAAACAACAGCGCCCAATTCCAAATCATGAGTCGTATAATTCTGCTCATGAATCTTCAATTGTCTGGATGCATAAGTAATTACCTTCTTTCGTTGCATTAAAACACAACCGAGACCTTACTTTGAGGCGTCACAATAAATCACAAAATCATCATTCCCTTTAGGCAATGACAATATAGGTGCCGTAGTAAACTTTTTCTTCAACAATTGAAATGCTTTCTCTTGCTCATCCTTCCATTCAAATTTCTTCCCTTTATGCGTTAATGCAGTCAAGGGTTTTGCTATCTTGGAAAAATATTGGATGAACCTTCTGTAGTAACCAGCTAGTCCTAAAAATTGGCGTATATGCTTCGGAGCTTTCGGGGTTTCCTAGTTTTCAACGGTTTCAATCTTTGCCGGATCCACCTGAATACCTTCTCTGTTCACTATGCGACTGAGGAATTGAACTTCTTCCAACCAAAATGCACACTTTGAAAACTTAGCATACAATTTTTCTTTCCTCAACAACTCTAGCACTTTTCTCAAATGTGGTCATTCTTTGAGTAAATAAGTATGTCATTGATGAAAACAATGACAAACTTGTCAAGATATGGCCCACACACTCGGTTCATGAGATTTATGAACATAGTTGGTGCATTAGTCAAACCAAACAGCATAACCATAAACTCGTAATGACCGTAACGCGTCCTAAAAGTAGTCTTTGAAATATCATCCTCCTTCACCCGCATTTGATGATACCCGAAACGTAAATCAATCTTCGAATAAACCGACGAGCCTTGTAGTTGATCAAATAAGTCATCGATTCTCGGTAGTGGATAACGGTTCTTGATGGTAAGTTTGTTCAACTCTCTGTAGTCGATATATAACCTAAAGTACCATCTTTCTTTTTGACAAATAGAACAGGAGCCCCCCACGGTGATGTACTTGGTCGAATGAAACCACGCTCCAGAAGTTCTTGTAATTGACTTTGTAATTCCTTCATTTCGCTGGGTGCGAGTCTGTATGGAGCACAAGCTATTGGTGCAGCTCCTTGTACAAGGTCTATTAGAAATTCAACGGATCGGTGTGGAGTTATTCCCGGTAATTCTTTCGGAAATACATCGGGAAATTCTTTTGCGACGGGAACATCACTGATGTTCTTTTCTTCAGGTTTGACTTCCTCGATGTGTGCTAGGATGACATAGCAACCTTTTCTTATTAGTTTTTGCGCTATCAAACTACTAATAAGATTTAACTTCGCGTTGCTCTTTTTTCCGTACACCATTAAGGGTTTTCCTTTTTCACGTACGATGCGAATTGCGTTTTTGAAACATACGACCTCTGCTCTCTCCTTTTTCAACTAGTCCATATCTATTATCACGTCAAAACTCCCTAACTCTACTGGTATCAAATTAATCTTAATCATTTCGCCAACCAGTTTAATTTCTCGATTCTGACATATTTTATCTGCTGTAATTAATTTACCGTTTGCTAATTCGAGTAAAAATTTATTATCCAAAGGCGTTAATGGACAACTTAATTTCGCACAAAAATCTTTACTCATATAGCTTCTATCCACACCCGAATCAAATAAAACATAAGAAGATTTATTGTCAATAAGAAACGTACCCGTAACAAGCTCCGGGTCTTCCTGCGCTTCTACCGCATTAATATTAAAAACTCTTCCGCGGCCTTGTCCGTTATTATTTCCTTGATTTGGGCATTCGTTTCTGATATGACCCGGCTTTCCTCATCCATAATAAATAATGGCGGCATTATTTGTTCTGACATTATTTGTCCCTTTATTCTTGTTAACCATTGGTCCGTAAACTTCACACTTCATCGCACTATGACCCTTTTTATTACACTTAGCACATGATGCCGTACAGTACCCATTCAGATGGTATCCTTCACACCTCTGGCATGATTTCTGCCTCTTGTTGTTATTGTTGGGGTTGTTGTTGTTGCGGTTGTTAATGTTATTGGTACGGTGGTTGTAGTTGTTGATGAGATTGCTATTCTTGTTGCAGTAAATGTTGCGGTTGTGGTTGCGATGGTGGTTGTGATTGTTTTTGTTGTTGTATTGGTGACCCTTGTCACTGTTTTCTTCCCACTTTCTCTTGACTTGCTTCATTTTGGCCTCCTCTGTAGCGACCCGTCCTAATCCATCCGGATGAAGTCCATATCGATTATAAAGGATTCACAACAGTTGATTACATCGCGAGGTACTTGACCTCTATATGATACATTTTACAAATATTGCATTCGTTTTTGAAAAAAGACAATCTTCCATTACATCAAAAGTTGACGGCATGCATACCATTTTATAATATATCTAACTATAATTGACTTAATAATAATCTTGATGAACTCAACGACTCGAATGCAACATATTTTGAAATATGTCATGAATGACTCCAAGTAATATCTTTAAAATGAGCAATTGCACAGCGAAAGACTTCTTTCATACCAGAGAATAAACATGATTTAAAGTGTCAACCAAAAGGTTGGTGAGTTCATTAGTTTATCATAAACAATCATTTCATAATTTTAATAGACCACATGGTTTCATATTTCCAATTCTCATAAATAAACGTCCCATGCATAGAGACAGAAATATCATTCATATGGATTGAACACCTGGTAACCGACATTAACAAGATGCATATAAGAATATCCCATATCATTCCGAAAAATCCTTCGGACATTATAAAAACAACATCAAAGTACTAAAGCATCCGGTACTTTGGATGGGGTTCGTTAGGCCCAATAGATCTATCTTTAGGATTCGCATCAATTAGGGTGTCTGTTCCCTAATTCTTAGATTACCAGACTTAATAAAAAGGGGCATATTCCATTTCGATAATTCAACCATATAATGTAGTTTTGATTACTTGTGTCTATTTCGTAAAACAGTTATAAAAACAACGCATGTATTCTCAGTCCCAAAAATATATATTGCAAAAGCATTTAAAAAGGGAGCAAATGAAACTCACCATAATGTATTTTGTAGTAAAAATACATATGACGACATTTAACAATGCAGGGTTGGCCTTGGATTCACGAACCTATATCATTTGTATTTTCATCAATACATATAATTGTAATTGAACCAATAATTATATTATTATTAGTGATAATTTTTATATTAATAACCTATATACTTTATTATATATTCATTTTGTATATTTAGGTAAAGTGTTTATATATTTAAGTTATGGTTATTATAAATATTTTTTTTTATTTACTTAATCTTTTGTTTACAAAATATTAGTTGTAGTAATACTAGAGTAATATTAATAATAATAACAATAATATTAAGTAATGATAATAATATTTGTAATAATAATAATAATAATTGTGATAATAGTACTACCTCCAAAAGAAAAAGCTTTTAAACAAAATGTCATCGCCAAGACTCGAACCCGCGACCTCTCGCTACCCGACACCACTCCCTAACCACTCCTCTACCAATGCTTTTCTGTTTTAATACTAGATACATATATATATATAACCCGTATATAGCCGTTTCTCATTCCTCTTCTTCATAACATATTCATCATCATCATTCTTTTATTCGTTTAACCATCAACACTCAACCTTATTTAACATCATGTTATCATAACTATCATCATTTTACATGATAACATCATCAAATAACCCCATAATCATCATCGACCATAATCATCTCTATCATCATTATATATCCATCATTTGCTCGATCTCTATCATCACTCATCATTCATAGTACATAACCTAACCATTTATCACCATCACCATCGTGATTATCATTAAATCGTTAACTTCCGAATCTTCATGATTTTTTGTAATTTATTATCATCTTTGATTTCCATCTCCATCATCATAATCGTTCATCACGAATCACCATCATTTTATCTTGTAACCATGAAATCATCATTCTCGTTACTTAATCACTATCTTCATCGTCGTCGTATATCATAACTATATTAGAACCAGAGGTCGAATAACAATCTAATATTCCAATATCTCTTCCGGCCCAATATCAACTAAACCTCGGCCCATCATAACATTAGAACTCTCGGCCCAACAATATGTAAAAGAAGCCCAATCTAATTTAGATTATTAAGTACCCGATTAATTACCGAATTTTAACACAAAGGATTTTCGATCGGTATATCACTTTTGGGGAAAAGAAGAAAAAAAATTAATGAAAGACAGCATCACGCCATCTTTACAGCTCACTTGATGGATTATTCGGTTTTGAGCATCAATAATTGCTGAACTCAAGTGGAACCTTTCTTTTTGTCTGCCAATATATAAGGTAGTAACCATTTTTAAATTTCAACATGCACCATAATTTATTCAATTGTATTGCATAATTAATTAATTTCATCACTAATTGTCAAGACCTCTCATCATCATCTTGTTTATTGTTGCACAGAACCAACGAAGAAGAAAAAAAATGCAGCAGTAGGTGATGTTTTTCGTGGGTTGGTTATGGTGGTAAAGTGGCTACTTGGGTGGTGGATTTATGGTGGTGTTCGCAGCCGTAGTTAACAGAAAATAGATGTAGGAAAAGGCGAGTAGCAGTAGTTGTTTTTGCAAATGGAGTTTCGTGGTTGTTCCAACCGAAAAACATAAACAACTTGTAGTGATCGAATGGTGGTTGTGTATGTTTGTAAAGGTGGAGATGGTGAAATGGTGAACGTGTTCTTGGTTGATGTACAAGTGAAAGAAAGTAGCCGAAGATTTATCTTGGTGGGTTTTTAAATCGAAAGTTAGTATGGTGGTGATGACTTGGTTCAATTGATTAGAATAGAAACACGAGAGCTTGATAGTGTTTGTGGTGGTTCACGTGATCGAAGGTTGTAGGGTAAATGATGAGGTGATGGAGTGGTGGTGGTCTTGAAGGTCGATGGTTCTAGCTCGATGGTGGTGAGTGGTGGAGGATGCCGTGGTTGTGAAGGTTGTTGGGTGGCGGGTGATTTGCAATCTGGTGAGGTGGTTTCTCATGATGAAGAAACATGATGGAGAAGGAGTAATCGATTTGTATATGTATATGTTTTCTATACATAACACTTATGTATATATTATAATGGTGATATAGATATTAAGAATGAGTACATAGTAGGTGGTTTAAAAAGATGACAAGTTGTGGTTGATAATTGATTATGAAATCAATTGGTGTTAATTATCACTGTATTTAGCCAGATTGTAATCGATAGGTTCCAATCAGAAAAGAAGAAACAAGGGAATAAGATAAAAATAAAAAGTAGATAGTGATTTTTATCTAATTCGTACGAAAATTGAGATTTGTAGAATCAATTATAAACAGTTCGATTGAGATGGATATTGGATTCGTTCTATATTTAATCTTATATAGATTAAATTAATTTTGGTAATTTATTCTTAATAATTATAATACAGCTTAATTAATTAGTAATAATAAGATAACTAATAATAATAATATAAATTAATAATATTAAAATAAAAATAATAATAATATTAATATTAATACATAATTATTTACACAAATTGAAATATTATAATTTCTAAATATATAATATTTATAAATTACTTATATTGCAATGTGTATATATATGTAATTATGTAAATTAAATTATATATATATTACCTATATTAACATACGATTATATATATATATATATATATATATATATATATATATATATATATATATATATATATATATATATATATATATATATATATATATATATATATATATATATATATATATATATATATATATTATTAACTCTATATGCACACTAATGAAACGTCAACCGTGTATTATCACCGTTAACTGATTAAACTCGAAATCATTTATATCTTATTTATAGATAGTTGTTCGTGAATCGTCGGGAATAGTCAAAGGGTAATTGAATCAATGTAAACAGTTCAAAAGTTTTAAGACTCAACATTACAGACTTTGCTTATCGTGTCAAAATCATATCAAGATTAAGTTTAAATTTGGTCGGAAATTTCCGGGTCGTCACATCCTCGACCGCCTGCTCGGTAATTCTTCCTTCATTCTGGTTTATGAGTTTATGAGCCATTCGACTTGCCTTTTGCATTGAGGTGGGCGCGCTCGAACTCACATCCTCCTTAATCCTTTCTGGTAACCCTTTTACAAACGCATCGATCTGCTCTTCTTCATCTTCGAATACTCTTGGACACAATAGGAACAATTCTGTGAATCGTCGTTCGTATGTGGTAATATCGAATCCTTGTGTTCGTAATTCTCTAAGCTCTACCTTGAGCTTATTGACCTCGTTTCTGGGACGGTACTGCTCATTCATCAAGTGTTTGAATGCTGATCATGGTAGTGTGTAAGCAACATCTTGTCTCACCTGTTCGAGATAGGTGTTTCACCATGTTAACGCAGTACCTGTGAAGGTATGCGTGGCATACTTTACCTTGTCTTCTTTAGCACATTTGCTTATAGCAAACACAGATTCGACCTTCTCGGTCCAACGTTTCAGTCCGACTGGTCCTTCAGTCCCGTCGAATTCCAGAGGCTTACAGGCAGTGAAAGCCTTGTAGGAGCATCCTACACAGTTTCCTGTGGAGTTAACTCCACTGCTAGACCCTGAGTTATTGTTGTTGTTTTGTATTGCAGCCTGTACTGCGGCTATGTTTGCAGCAAGGAATGCACGGAAATCTTCTTCGCTCATATTCAAGTTCTGTCGGGTAGTCGGTGCCATTTCCTTCAAAAATAGCTAAAAGAGTTAAGTTAATCATATAGAATATTAGGAGTAGTCAATAGTATTTCGTAGCATAATATGAACTTATTTATAAAAGCCTTTTCTTCATATTAGCGTTTTATAATTTTAGTTCGGGTAGTACCTACCCGTTAAAGTTCATAATTAATAGCTAGTGCAAAAATTAACTACTACTATCGAAATAATATTCTATCATGAAAACTTAATATATTAACATTTCACGCTTAAACTTTCGATACAATATCATACAATCATACAATACCATTATTTTACATATAGCATGATATAAGGCATACGATGACCATAATACCAGGCAGCTGTTAGGACAATTCTAGTGAAACTCAAACTGTTCAGTGAAGGCAATAAATGTAGTAACCCGAACTTTTCCATGATTATATATTAATTGAAAACTATATTTGCATGATTAAATGTTTCCAACATGTAAAGCAATCAAACTTGTCAAGACTTGATTATTTGAAATGAGTTTCATGTAGACAATTGACCACCCAAGTTAACCGGCGATTCGCGAACGTTAAAACTTGTAAAAACTATATGATGACATACATATGGATATATATATAGTTATCATGATATTATGATAAGTATGTACCTCATTAAGTATTTTAACAATGAGTTATATACATAAAAATGAGACTATTGAATTAAGAAACTTGAAAACAGTATATATAACGATTATCGTTATAACAACGTCTTACTAATTACATATGAATCATTTTAAGATATTGATACACTATATATAAACATTTTAAATGATAAGTAAACATATCATTAAGTATAATAACAATGAACTACATATGTAAAAACAAGACTACTAACTTAAGGATTTCGAAACGAGACATATATGTAACGATTATCATTGTAACGACATTTAACTGTATATATATCATATTAAGATATAGTAATACATCATTATATCTTGATAATGTAATAATTTAACATCTCATTAGATATAATAAACAATGTGTTAACAATATTTAACAAGATCGTTAACTTAAAGGTTTCAATACAACATTTACATGTAACGACTAACGATGACTTAACGACTCAGTTAAAATGTATATACATGTAGTGTATTTAGATGTATTAGTACACTTTTTAAAGACTTCAAGACACATATCAAAGTACTTCTACTTAACAAAAATGCTTACGATTACATCCTCATTCATTTTCATCAATAATTCTACTCGTATGCACTCGTATTTGTACTTGTACAATACACAGCTTCTAAATGTATTTACTATTAGTATATACACTCCAATGATCAGCTCTTAGCAGCCTATGTGAGTCACCTAACCATGTGGGAACCATCATTTAACATCTCGCATGACTTATGAGCAAGGAAACAAAAACAAGAACTCCTTTTAACCCCACTCACCTTCACCAATCACCACTCACCACCTACTTCATTTCACTTCCAATTTTCTTCCCAATTCTCTCGCAAAACACACACACTCTTCCACGAACGTCTAAGTTACTATTTTTCCAGCAAAAATCATCAAATACAAGCTTTGGTTATTACCTATAATCATCATAAAAACAATTACTCAAGAACACATCAAGAACACTTCCAAGTTTACAAGTTTACTTCCAAGTTTCCTAATCCATTCCAAGCAATCATCTAAGATCAAGAAACCTTTGTTATTTACAGTAGGTTATCTTTCAAAATCAAGGTAATATTCATATTCAAGCTTTGATTCAATTTTTATAACTATAACTATCTTAATTCGAGTAATAATCTTACTTGAACTTGTTTTTGTGTCATGATTCTATTTCAAGAACTTCCAAGCCATCAAAGATCCTTTGAAGCTCAAGTTATTTTTTTATCATTTCCAGTAGGTTTACCTACTAAACTTGAGGTAGTAATGATGTTCATAACATCATTCGATTCATATATATATAAAACTACCTTATTCGAAGGTTTAAACTTGTAATCACTAGAATATAGTTTAGTTAATTCTAAACTTGTTCGCAAACAAAAGTTAATCCTTCTAACTTGACTTTTAAAATCAACTAAACACATGTTCTATATCTATATGATATACTAACTTAATGATTTAAAACCTGAAAACACGAAAAACACCGTAAAACCGGATATACGCCGTCGTAGTAACACCGCGGGCTGTTTTGGGTTAGTTAATTAAAAACTATGATAAACTTTGATTTAAAAGTTGTTCTTCTGAGAAAATGATTTTTCTTATGAACATGAAACTATATCCAAAAATCATGGTTAAACTCAAAGTGGAAGTATGTTTTCCAAAATGGTCATCTAGACGTCGTTCTTTCGACTGAAATGACTACCTTTACAAAAATGACTTGTAACCTGTATTTCCGACTATAAACTTATACTTTTTCTATTTAGATTCATAAACTTAAGTTCAAAGTTCAATATGAAACCATAGCAACTTGAATCACTCAAAACGGATTTAAAACGAAGAAGTTATGGGTAAAACAAGATTGGATATTTTTGCTTGTTGTAACTACGTGAAAATTGGTAACAAATCTATATTAATCATATCATAGCTAACTCATATTGTATTATACATGTATTCTAATATATTATGTAATCTTGGGATACCATAGACACGTATGCAAATGTTTTGACATATCATATCAACCCATGTATATATATTATTTGGAACAACCATAGACACTCTATATGCAGTAATGTTGGAGTTACCTATACATGGTTGAGGTTGATTCCAAAAATATATATACTTTGAGTTGTGATCTAGCCTGAGACGTGTATACACTGGGTCGTGGATTGATTCAAGATAATATATATCGATTTATTTCTGTACATCTAACTGTGGACAACTAGTTGTAGGTTACTAACGAGGACATCTTACTTAATAAACTTAAAATAGTAAAACGTATTAAAAATATTGTAAATATATTTTGAACATACTTTGATATATATGTACATATTTGTTATAGGTTCGTGAATCGACCAGCGGCCAAGTCTTACTTCCCGACGAAGTAAAAATTTGTGAAAGTGAGTTATAGTCCCACTTTTAAAATCTATTATTTTTGGGATGAGAATACATGCAGTTTTATAAATGTTTTACAAAATAGACACAAGTGATCAAAATTACATTCTATGTTGAATTATCGAACAGAATATGCCCCTTTTTAGCTTGGTAGCCTAAGAATTGTTGTTTATTATAATTGCCACCAATTGACGTGAATCCTAAAGATAGATCTATTTGGCCCAAGAAGCCTCATCCGAGTTACGGATGCTTTAGTACTTCGATTTATCATGTCCGATGAGAGTCCCGGAATGATGGGGATATTCTATATGCATCCTGTTAAGGTCGGTTACCAGGTGTTCATCATATGAATGATTTTTATGTATATTGCATGTTGTTTATGAGAAATGGAAATACGAAATCTTGTGGTCTATTATTACGATTTGATAAATATGTAGGTTAAACCTATAACTCACCAACATTTTTGTTGACGTTTAAAGCATGTTTATTCTCAGGTGATTATTAAGAGCTTCCGCTGTTGCATGCTACTTTATGGACAAGAGTTGGAGTCAGCAAGCTTGTATAATATTGTTTAAAAACTGCATTCGAAGACTTAAATTGATGTGTAATATTATTGTAAACCATTATGTAATAATCGTGTGAAAACACTATATTTTAGATTATCATTATTTGATAATTGTCGTAATATTTTTAAACCTTTATCGATAAAATAAAGGTTATGGTTTGTTTTAAAATCGAATGCAGTCTTTGAAAAACGTCTCATATAGAGGTCAAAACCTCGCAATGAAATCAATTAATATGGAACGTTTATAAATCGATATGAACGGGACATTTCAGTTGGTATCCGAGCATTGAACTTAGAGAACCAGAAATTTTGCATTAGTGTGTCTTACCGAGTTTGTGAGGATGCATTAGTGAGTCTGGACTTCGACCGTGTTTTTCTTCAAAAACGATTGCTTAACATTTTTTGTTGGAAACTATATATTATTAACATGTAAATATATTAATCTCTTAATGTGTTTGATATTGTGTGATAGATGTGTACCTCTAGTACAAATCCCATCGACTCACCTAATAATAATGAAGAGTCGAATATACTTTGGGAAGATTCACAAATTCCTGAAGAGGAACCGGAAGAGGAGGAACCGGAAGAAGAAGAGGTTCCGGAGGAAGAAATATTGATACCTACAGTAAATCGATTAAATAAAAGAAAATCCTCAACCACCGGACCAAAGTTAAAAATGGTCAATGGTGTTTCCGCCAAGGAAGCAAAATATTGGGAAGATTACCAATTTTCCGATGAATCGGATCCCGATGAGGATTCCGATGATGTTATAGAAATTACCTCGACCCAATTTAATAAAGAAAAAGAAAATAATAGGGGAAAAGGTATAAAAATAGAGAAACCTGATTCCAACCCCGATGAACTTTATATGTATCGGCAACATCCGTATTTCCTAAAGCGTAACAATAACCCGGGAACCTCTAAACCACCAGGTTTTTCTAAACCATTGTGGAAAACAACGGCTCGTATTAGAGGAACACCATATATCCCTAGAAAATTAGGAAAATGAACCAAGTCCGAAGAAGAAGAAGAAGAAACCAGTTATTCAGATTAGAGGGTTGTAATTATGTTGTGTATTATATGTATTGTAGTGTGCTTGTACTTTTATGTTCTATGTAAAAATTGTTTGTATTATTTGTTAATTATCTTTTACGAATCTAATCCTTGTCTATTTTACAGTATAAAAACAAAATGGACGTTAAGGGTAGACAACCGAATATTTTAGAAGACCTACCAGAGGATATGATTGAGGAAATCTTGTCTAGAGTCGGTCAGAATTCATCAGCACATTTAGTTATGGCGAAATTAACTTGTCAAATATTTGAAAGACTTTCCAGAAATGCCTCAGTTTATAAAAGGCTTTCCTTTGATAGGTGGGGTATATCGCATTGGGGAGACCGTAAGTTACGCCGTGTTTTCTTTAAAGCGTTAAATGCGGGGAACCCAAATGCAATTTTACACTACGGGTTAAGAACCTATTTTGACTCAACATATCCCAACATAGGATTTCATGAGTTAGAAAGAGCTTCTAACATGCAACATAAAGAAGCATGTTATACTTACGGGTTAGTGATGTTCGCTTCTCACCAAAGTGAGAAAAAGAACATCGGATTACAACTATTAAATGAAACATTCCCACAGGTGACGGATTCAGTGGTTGGGGTGAGAAACAAGGTTTTTAGATTATTACGGGGTTGTTGGACATTACGAAACCCTCGTCTTTTTGACGACATTACAACATGCTGCCTAGCCAATGGTTATAACGGTTACTTTCCACAAGACCAAAGATGGGAAGTCGTCTTAGTAAAACCAGAATGCATGACTTGTTTCTGGACTTATGAATTACGTGTCTTTATTTCTTTTGCTGAACAACTTGCGTATTAACTAGAATTGCCTTTATAGCTGACGAGTAGCAAAGTTTTTATGTGCTATATTTTATGCTATATGTAAAATTACGGTATTGTGAGTTTGCAAAATATTGTATATAAGTTTGAATGTGAAATATTATTGTAATCAGTTTTTCATATAGAATTGTAGTAGTTGAATATTAGCTACTAAGTATGAACTTAACGGGTAAGTACTACCCGAATTAAAACTATAAAACGCTAATATGAAGAAAAAGCTTTTATAAATAAGTTCATATTATGCTATGAAATACTATTGACTACTCTTAATATTCTATATAATTAACTTAATTCTTTTAGCTATTTTTGAAGGAAATGGCACCGACTACTCGTCAGAACTTGAACATGAGTGAGGAAGACTTCCGTGTTTTCCTTGCTGAAAACATAGCTGCGGTGAAAGCCGCAATGCAAAATAACAACAATAACTCTGGTTCTAGCAGTGGAACAAATTCCACAAGAACTCGTGTAGGATGCTCCTACAAAGAATTCACTGCATGCAAACCTTTGAAATTTGATGGAACTGTGGGTCCAATCGGATTGAAACGGTGGACCGAAAAGGTTGAATTGGTGTTTGCCATAAGTAAATGTACTGAAGAAGACAAAGTAAAGTACGCTACGCATACCTTCACAGGTACTGCGTTAACATGGTGGAAGACCTATCTCGAGCAGGTGGGACAAGATACTGCTTACGCACTACCATGGTCAGCATTCAAGCACTTGATGAACGAGCAGTATCGTCCCAGAAACGAGGTCAATAAGCTTAAGGTAGAGCTTAGAGGATTACGAACGCAAGATTTCGACATCACCACGTACGAACGACGATTCACAGAGTTGAGCCTATTGTGTCCAAGAGCGTTCGAAGATGAAGAGGAGAAGATTGACGCATTTGTAAAAGGGTTACCAGAAAGGATTCAAGAAGATGTGAGTTCACACGAGCCCGCCTCCATACAAAAGGCAAGTTGAATGGCTCACAAACTCATAAATCAGATTGAGGGAAGGATTAAAGAACAGGTGGCCGAAGAGGGCAACACGAAACAAGTCAAGAGAAAGTGAGAGGAAAACAGTGACAAGAGTTACCCATACAACAACAACAACAACAACAACAACAACAACAATCACAACCACAATCGCAACAACTATCCCAACAACCGCAACAGCAATCGCAACAACAATAATCGCAATCCCAACAACAACTACGACAAGCGTCCCAACAATAATAACCTCA
Organism: Rutidosis leptorrhynchoides; assembly: GCF_046630445.1. Lineage (NCBI taxonomy): Eukaryota > Viridiplantae > Streptophyta > Magnoliopsida > Asterales > Asteraceae > Rutidosis > Rutidosis leptorrhynchoides. Next base: position 26,082,258 of record NC_092337.1, read on the forward strand.
CTAAATGTTCCAACAACAATAACAACCACATCAATCCCAATAGCAATCTCAATAACAACAATGACAACAACAATCAGAAAATTCCATGCTATAGGTGTGAAGGATATCATCCGGGTAAATTTTGTGAAGTAGTATGTACCAAATGTAATAGGAAGGGTCATGCTGCAACGAAGTGTGAAGCATTCGGACCAGTGACTAAAAGAACAAATACTCCCCACATTATTTGTTTCGGATGCGGAAAGAAGGGACACTACAAAACAACGTGCCCAAACCAGGGAAATAATAATGGGCAAAGTCGTGGGAGAGTTTTAACATTAATGCAGAAGAAGCGCAGGAAGACCAGGAGCTTGTTACGGGTACGTTTCTTATTGATGAAAAACCTGCTTATGTTTTATTTGATTCGGGTGCGGATATAAGCTATATGAGTAAAGATTTTTGTGCTAAATTAAGTGGTCCATTGACATCTATTAATAATAAATTTTTACTCGAATTAGCAAACGGTAAATTAATTTCGGCAGATAAAATATGTCGGAATCGAGATATTAAACTGGTTAGCAAAACGTTTAAGATTGATTTGATACCAGTAGAATTAGGGAGTTTTGATGTGATAATTAGCATGGACTGGTTGAAAAAGGAGAGAGCAGAGATCGTATGTTACAAAAATGCAATTCGCATTGTACGAGAAGAAGGAAAACCCTTAACGGTGTACGGAGAAAAGAGCAACGCAAAGCTAAATCTTATTAGTAATTCGAAGGCATAAAAGCTAATAAGAAAAGGGTGCTATGCTGTTTTAGCACATGTCGAGAAAGTACAAACCGAAGAAAAGAACATCAATGATGTTCCCGTCGCAAAAGAATTTCCCGATGTATTTCCGAAAGAATTACCGGGACTACCTCCACACCGATCCGTTGAATTTCAAATAGATCTTGTACCAGGAGCTGCACCAATAGCTCGTGCTCCATACAGACTTGCACCCAGCGAAATGAAGGAACTCCAAAGCCAACTACAAGAACTTTTAGAACGTGGTTTCATACAATCAAGTACATCACCATGGGAAGCTCCTTTTTGTTTGTCAAAAAGAAGGATGGTACATTCAGGTTGTGTATCGACTACTGAGAGTTGAACAAACTTACCATCAAGAACCGTTATCCACTACTGTCACGACCCTACTTTTTCAGTTATCTTTTCCGTTAATTATTTAACGACCGTTAACTGTTATTTGTGCTACGTCATTTCTATGACCTATATTATTATTTTAATAATAATATAATAATTATTATGTGCTATGTGAATATTTGTATTCATATTTTGAATTATACGTTTCTACGTGTCGCGGATTTCTATCCGGCGAATCTTTTCGGTTTTCAAACCAACGGTCGAGTTTTTGGGATATTTAAATCCTAATTATTTTAAATATGATATTTTAAGATCATATTATGATATAGAGTATTTATATTTATTTTTCGTCGCGTATTTGTTATTTCTCCGAATTTTTAATCGCGTAAGCGTGTTTTCGCGTTTCGGGTTTCGATCGGGCATTCGGACCACAAGGAAATACAAGTTATTCAAATTTAGGCCATGGGAGCCCACCCCATGACCCCATTCGGCTGAAACCCTCATGGAGGGGGGTGATGTGCCATTTTTCCAAACTTGTGATTTAAGGAAATAAACCTAGATTACATTCCTTATTCCCTCATTCTAATTTTTTTTGTTTTCCTCCTCCTTCTCCCTTTTTGGCGACGGTACACACCACCAAAATCATCATCTTCATTAATTTTTATTGCTTGGATCAAGGATTAATCAACACCAACGCGTTCCTCATTCCGTTCTCTACGCGATAACATCCATTGATTATTGATTAGGGTATAAACCCTAACCCTAGAACTTTTGATTTTTCTTTATTTTTCTGTATTTTTATTATATTTTGATTATATTTTAATAGTATGATGATTACTTGTTGTTGTAATGGTGTTTGTATGCATAGAATTACTCATAAACACATATATTCGGTTTGATAAAATTGGGACAGCAGCTATTTCGTGTATTTATGATATTGAGACTGTTATAAAAGGTAAAATAAAGTATCTAGATGATTTCCTCTCATCAAGACATTAATTTTAGACTCCGGATTCATGTCGTTTCGATTCCCGGAGCCCTAGATATGATCAAAGTGGTATTTTGTTAAGATTGAAATGTGATTTTGGTATGAACCAGGTTTGGTCCGACTTTGTGACCATATTTGGTGACTTTAGGGTTTGTTAGTGTGTTAGGATTAATGGTGGGACGAACTTTCATGTTCGGGTCATCTAAATCCGAGCCACGAATCACCCGTTGCGTCTAAAACACGATTTTGATTGAATTAAAGTTTCAAGTGGTGTCATGGCTGATCACCACAACTTGTGGGCTGTTATTGGTGTGTTCTGGAGTATACCAAAGTGTCGGGTGGTTTGATTAGGCGGAGATATATGTAACGCTCCCTGAAAATCGACACCTGGGGCTCAGGATACGACCCGATGAACTTTTGATTTAAAACTTATGACTAATTATTAAACTTATGATATAAATAATGGATTTCATTATCATTTAATTACTTATGATAAAAAAATTTAATTATTATTATTTAAGACTTATGATATATATTATATCATTTAATTAATACTTATGATTTAATAAACATTTTAATTAAACATATGATTAATAATACTTTTATTATTAATGGAAAATACTTTTGATAAGTATTAAACTTATATTATGAGATTACTATTATAAGACTTATAATAAGAATTAATTAATTATTTAATTATTATAAGGCTTAGTTATTATTTAATTATAATTTAATTATTAAATACTTATGACTTAATAATTATAATTAAAAACTTATGATATGATTAATAGTTCATTATTAATTAATAATACTTATGATATGATTTAAAATTTATTATTAATTAATAATACTTATATTATGACTAATATTTAATTAATTAATTAATTAATTACTTATGTTATATTAAATATATCATTTAAACTTATATTAACTTTAATAATTCATTTTAATTTAATTAAACTTATGTTCTGACATAATTAGACATATTTAACTTTAATAAACATTATAACTTACATTATTATTATAACTTACACTTTTAAAATTAACGTTGACTACGTTTGACCAAGGTTGACTTTTGAGTTGACTTTTGGTTGACTTTGACTTTCAGTTGACTTTTGTTGACTTTCTAATTAAGGAAACTTTCCTAACTTATAAACTTTCCTAAAATAGCAACTTTCTAAAAATAGAAACTTTCCAAAAATAGAAACTTTCCAAAAATAGAAACTTTCCAAAAATGGAAACCTGCTAAAAATAGAAACTTTCTAAAAATAGAAAGTGTGTGTCCGTAAGCTGTTCCGATCAAACCGATGCATATTAAGTATTGTTCTATGTCTACTTGCAACATGTACAATAGCTATCATACTAATACTTGACCTAAGTTAGTTATTTATATCGACCTGCTTTATTTATAGGTCGGCGTTGTGATCATTCATGATCACTGTACTCATTTGCTGTTCGCTTAATTGTGTTGGTTAATTCGTTACTATTAAGGTGAGTTATAGTCCCGTTTTTACATACTTTTCAAAGTATATTTTTGGGATGTGATTACATGCATTTTATTTTACATTTAGACACAAGTGACAATTAAATTTAAATTATTCATTGTGAGTTGGACAAAAATATTCCCTAGTCTGGTAACTGTAATCATTGGTTTCTATCGGTGAACGCGAATCCTACGGATAGATCTATCGGGTTTGACAACCCTATTTCGAGCTAGTCGCGCTAGCAATTTATAATCGGAATGTTTAGTACTTCGTATTTTGTTGTAGATACACTGTCCAATGTATATTTTTATTGTGTTTGGCAAGGGTAAATAAAGGGTTAAGTGGTTACCAGGTGGCTCATTGATAATGGAATAATGTTTAATGTTTTCTAACAATTTTAAATCTTGTGGTCTAAAGTTTATTTAATTATTTAAACCTATAATTCACTCAACCTTTGTGTTGACAGTTTACTCGCATGTTTTCACAGGTACTTGAGTTTATGTGATGCTTCCGCTGTGTTTAGAAGAGTCTGCATGCATTTGGGCAGATTTTAATGAAACAATTTATGAAACATTGGCTTGCATTCGGTTTTTGAATAATTAATACTTGTGGGTTGTTGACAATGTTTTGTGTCAACTTTGGATTATTAATATGTTGGGTTACTTTTAAACTACATATTTTGGTATACTTTATTTTTTGGGAAACTTTTGAGATAAAAGAATGCAATGTCGTTTGTTAAATTCATTTAAGTTCGATCAAGCTGTGGGACCAAGTGACGGAGCCGTTAAGTGTTTTGACGGGGCCATCACAGTTGGTATCAGAGCCAGGTTGTAGGGAACTAGGCAGTCTTAATGTGGTCAACCCGTGGTTCTTAGGGTGCATTAGAGTCTAGTCTACAGCCCGACCCTTTTGCTATAGCGTTATTATGCATTTCATTTCACATGAGATATATCATAAGCATTTATTTCTATTTGGTATATGGTTTGTGATTTTACTATTTGCAGATGTCGACTTCGAGCAACAACTCTGTTTGTGCTCCTGCTCCTTCGGCTGCTGAAAGATGCCGTGCTGGTTAACCTTTGATCGACGATCCTGTTCACTACTACTTTTCCACCCTTACTCACATGAACAGGGCTTACAATGAAGTGACGCATATAAATGCGCTTAGTGATTGTATGCGTACTTTACCACATAACGAGATGATGGACCAGATTCGAGCTAGTATGGATTCGTTTGTTAGTTTCAAGAACAATGTTGGGTTCGAGAATCGTAAGCGTAACCGTGAAGTTGACGCTAAGTTCGAGGCTCTCGAGAGCACAGTTCGTGGTTTGAAGGCAGAGTTGGAAGAAGTGAAAGGGAAGTTGCAGAAGTATGAGCCTCCTGCCGAGACTCATGCCGGCTCAGCTTATCACACCCGCTCTAAGCAGATGTGATATGATGATTCATGATTGATTACTTATTTCATAAGACTTTATGTCCTTTCATACATACATTTTTGGGTTATATACGGCGTTTTGCCGAGGATTTTATTAAGGTTTTTATTATGGGATGTTTTTCATTATGTATGGATGGTTATTTTTATGACATCTATTATCATTATCACATTTTATTTCTGATGTTGTGACTCTTGGCATGTTATATTATGCGTAATGTAGATCATGTATGTTAGGTGTTATGTATGTTGTATGATGTTATCATAAAATATGTATGCATGCGGTGGTTATTTCTATAACAATCATAACTGTCATGTTATTACTCATAGTGGTTACTAACTATTATTTTAATGGTTAATCTTTTCGTGTTCGATCTATTCCTTTATAACACTGGTATTATTCTTAGTACTAACGGATGTGTTATTCTGTTTTGAAGATCATGCCTCCTAGAGAGTCCAACGAAGCCCGTATGCAACGTCTTATTACCGAAGGGATAGCTGCTGCTATGGCAGCAAATGCAAATGTTAATGCTAATGTGAACAACAATCAGGTGGGGTGCTCCCACAAAACGTTTATGGCGAGTCGTCCACAGAAATTCAGTGGTACGGAAGGACCTATAGGACTTACCCGCTGATTTGAGAAAATCGAGTCTATTTTCAGGGTTAGTCGAGTCCGAGAGGAGGACAAGGTTAGTTTTGCTAGCTGCACTTTGAAGGATAGTGCATTGACCTGGTGGAACAACTTAGTTAACAGTTTGGGAAATGATGTGGCTTATGGTTTAACTTGGAATAATTTCAAGGAGAGAATGATCACCCGCTACCGTCCTAGGGGTGAGCTTAAGAAGTTAGAGGTTGAACTTAAGAACTTGAAAATGAAGGGCACCGAATTAGATGCCTAGGAGCAAAGGTTCTTCGAGTTGACTCTGTTGTGTCCTAATATTTATGCGGATGAGAATCTTTAGATTGAAGCTTACATCGATGGTTTATCTAAGAAAATCGAGCATGGGGTCGAGTCTAGTGAGCCCCAGATAATTGAGGCCGCGATGTCTATGGCTCATAAGTTGAATGATAAGATCTTGAGAAGAAGCAAGGCTACTGTAACCGAACACAGTGAAGAGACTGTTAAGAAAGCTGATAATGGGAAGAGAAAGTGGGATAATAACCGCAATCAAAGCCAAGGTCAGCAGAAAAAGTAGGATACTTCTGGTTCAAATAACTGCAGTCAGCATGTGTGTCCTCGTTGTTACAAGGCTCATGATGGTTTCTGTACCGTGACTTGCAAGAGGTGTTCCAAACAGGGACACATTGCTAAGGATTGTACGGTGCTTCTGCCAGGTTCTGCTGTACCTTCTACAGGTGGTAATAGTGGTAATAATGCTGGTAATAGAGGTGGTAATGGTAATGGTAATGGTAATGGAAAGCCGAATAATGGTGGTAATCTGAGAGTTTATTACGAGTGTGGAAAGCCGGGGCATTTCCGTGATGCCTGTCCCAACAAGAAGACTGCAGAGACTGCACGTGGTAGAGCGTTCAACATTAACGCTAGGGATGCTGAGGAAGATCCTAAAATTGTTACTGGTACATTCTCGGTCAACGATTTATCAGTTTATGTACTATTTGATTCAGGGGCTGATTTGAGTTTTGTGTCGAGTAAATTAAGTCCAAAAATCAAAACACCGTTAACTCCTTTAGACAATACTTATGTTGTTGAAATAACTAATGGTAACGTGCTTAATGCTAAGACTGTGCATCGTAAGTGTAACATTAATTTGGCTGGTAGAGATTTTGAAGTAGATTTGGTACCGACTGAACTTGGTAGTTTTGACACTGTTATTGGGATGAATTGGTTATCTGCGAATCGTGCTGAGATTGTGTGTTATGATAAAGCTATTCGTATTACTAATGTGGTTGGAGAGCCGCTGATGGTTTTTGGAGATAAGAAATGCCGACAGTTAAATCTTATTAGCTGTTTGAAAGTTCTTAAACATCTTCGCAAAGGCTGTCATGCTATTCTAGCCCATGTTGTTGATTCCGAAAAAGAAACGAAGAGCGTTGGTGATGTTCATTTTGTTAGAGATTTTCCTGAGGTATTTCCCGAAGATTTACCTGGCCTTCTGATAATGCTAAAAACGAACATATATTTCATAGCATTATTCCTCAAGAAAGACAAGCTTTTAGTTGCAATTGTTCCATTTAAAAGTGATATTCGTTTAAATAATAAAAGGTGAAGACAAAAGAGAGATTCGACTAATTGAAGACGCAAACGACCAAAAAGCTCAAAAGTACAAAAGACAATCAAAGAAGTTCCAATTATTGATAAGAAACGTCTCAAAATTACAAGAGTACAAGATTCAAAACGCAAAGTACAAGATATTAAATTGTACGCAAGGACGTTCGAAAATCCGGAACCGGGACCAGAGTCAACTCTCAACGCTCGACGCAACGGACTAAAAATTACAAGTCAACTATGCACATAAATATAATATAATATTTAAATAATTCTTATAATTATTTAATATATTATATTTATATTTAAAACCGTCGGTAAACAAAGAGCCAAGCTTGTGTGAGCTGTAAAAGTAAACTCCGCGACTCGCGGAGTTTGAAGGCCAAAATGACCGCGAGTCGCGGAACCCCAATTTCAAAAACTCCCTATAAAGCTCGCGCATTCTGATCGTAAAAAATAATCTTTTTCTTCTTCTCTCATAATACTACGTAAATATTTATATTTATATTTTAATTTTAATTTTAATTTTAATTTTAATTATAATTCTAATAATAAGGGTATGTTAGCGAATGTTGTAAGGGTGTAAGTCGAAATTCTGTCCGTGTAACGCTACGCTATTTTTAATCATTGTAAGTTATGTTCAACCTTTTTACATTAATGTCTCGTAGCTAAATTATTATTATGCTTATTTAAAACGAAGTAATCATGATGTTGGGCTAATTACTAAAATTGGGTAATTGGGCTTTGTACCATAATTAGGGTTTGGACAAAAGAACGACACTTGTGGAAATTAGACTATGGGCTATTAATGGGCTTTATATTTGTTTAACTAAATGATAGTTTTTTAATGTTAATATAAAGATTTACAATTGGGCGTCCCTATAAATTACCATATACACTCAATCGGACACGATGGGCGGGGTATTTATATGTACGAATAATCGTTCATTTAACCGGACACGGGAATGGATTAATAGCCACTAGAATAATTAAAACAGGGGTGAAATTATGTACAAGGACACTTGGTATAATTGATAACAAAATATTAAAACCTTGGGTTACACTCAGTCGACATCCTGGTGTAATTATTAAACAAAGTATTAAAATCTTGTTACAGTTTAAGTCCCCAATTAGTTGGAATATTTAACTTCGGGTATAAGGATAATTTGACGAGGACACTCAAACTTTATATTTATGACTGATGGACTGTTATGGACAAAAACCAGACGGACATATTAATAATCCAGGACAAAGGACAATTAACCCATGGGCATAAAACTAAAATCAACACGTCAAACATCATGATTACGGAAGTTTAAATAAGCATAATTCTTTTATTTCATATTTAATTTCCTTTATTTTATATTTAATTACACTTCTAATTATCGCATTTTTATTGTTATTGTATTTAATTGCACTTTTAATTATCGTACTTTTTAATTATCGCAAGTTTATTTTATCGCACTTTTATTATTCGCAATTTCATTATCGTTATTTACTTTATGCTTTAATTTAAGTCTTGTATTTATTTTTAATATTTTACATTTGGTTTTAACTGCGACTAAAGTTTTAAAATCGACAAACCGGTCATTAAACGGTAAAAACCCCCCTTTATAATAATAATATTACTTATATATATATATATATTTGTATTTTCATAAAAGTAAACTAATATAGCGTTAAGCTTTGTTTAAAAAGATTCCCTGTGGAACGAACCGGACTTACTAAAAACTACACTACTGTACGATTAGGTACACTGCCTATAAGTGTTGTAGCAAGGTTTAAGTATATCCATTCTATAAATAAATAAATATCTTGTGTAAAATTGTATCGTATTTAATAGTATTTTCTGTAAAAATATAAGCTATTTTATATACTACTCTGCTAAAACATCAAGTTATTTTTGGCGCCGCTGCCGGGGAATCTCTTAAAAGCCGGAAGCGCAACGCTAATATAGAAGAAAAAAAAGATTTTTATTTTACTTTTATTAAAATTCGTTTTTATAAAAGTACGTTTTAAATATTCGAAAATATAAAAAGAAAAACAAAAAAAACATAAGTATTTTTAAGATTTTGTTAAATATTTAAGTTTTATAAAGTTTCTTTAATTTTATATAAGTTTTATTTAAGTATTTTGTTTTTATTTAAAAACATATAAAAAAATATATATAAATCTAGTTTTAAGATTTTTATTTATAAAATTATAAAGTAATTCTATTTATTTAAGTTTTAAATATAAGTTTTTATTATACACATATTTTTTTTTTAAACAGAAAAATTAAAAACAGAAAATAAAAAAAAATAAATAAAGAAAAACGCGTCGAATTTAAATAACCTGTCAGTTGAAAACTGGAACCCCGCGATTCGCGGGGTTTGATGCCTTGAATACCGCAACTCGCGGAGTTTCTCTGACACCGACAGAAACCCTAAACTGAAATTAATTACGGGTAATTAATTATTATTATTATTATTAACCCAAATTATTATTATTATTATAATTAGTTTTATTTTAAGTTTTACTTTTTATTTAATTTGTTTAATTTAGTTAAATTAGTTTAATTAAATTGTAAAATTAGTAGTTTTATTAAATAAATAAATAATATAAAAATAATATTTTTATAAAAATTGTACTTTTTACAACTTTTTGTATATTTTTATATTTTGTCCCTTTTTAATCGTTTTAGCTTAATATTTGTATATTTAGCTCATATTTAGTTTTAAACTTAGTTTTTACCATAGTTATTTTTACTTCTAGATTTTTAGGCTTTGCCGTAGAATTCCTTAAGTGCTTTTTCTTTAGACTAAGATTTAGGTGCTTTAGAATTTTGCGACGCCTTTTTAAGTTTTAGTTTCTTTTTAAGTTATTTTCATTTGGGATTTAGTTTTCCTGTAAGCTTTAATATTTTTAGACACCTTTTACCTATGTATCAATTATCATTCCAATTGGTAATCTCAATTTGCGATTATAATTTTAAGTTTGTTGTAGTAATAAGGTTAGGTTAGTCAAGTATTTTTAAGTTTTATAAGTTTCTTTAATTTTTCTGTCACCTTTTATTTTTCAACCATTTTTCTTTTTCAACCTTTTTCCGACGAACTCTTTTTCTTTTTTTATTTCTCGCTATTCTAGTTTTTAGGACATAGATTTTTATTCTACTTCTTATCTAAATTTCTTAAAATTACGAAAATTTATTTTAAGTGGTTAAATTAATAGACATCAAAATTTTCTGGTTCGTAGTAATAGTTGGATTTGTACGTGGACCGGGTTATCGGAGCCAAACAGTCCTCAATTATATTGAGACCAAACGAATCCTGCCCCTCTGCTGCATCTTTTGGCTATTCGAAACGTGGGCAAAATCAGAAAAGTCTATTAATTGGATAACTTATTATAATTTTTCTTTTCTTTTAAAAACTAATAGGATATTCAGTGAATGCACCGAGCAAGACGTTCACCACCTTTTGTACGTTCACCACCTGTAACTAGATCAAGACATTTAGCAAATATTACTGCCGTTGATTTTTCTTTAGAATCGTCATCCAGTCGACCAAGTACTTCAGTTCAAATTTCCGATAATCCATTTTTTGAACCCGACCTCACAATTGAGAATCCGGAGAATATTCAGGAACGGTTCGTAGATCCTGAACCACTAAACTTTCCTCCGGAACCACCAATCATTCAAACAGAGATTGTTGAGGAACGAACCATTAAATCAGAATCCTCTAGTGATTCCGGTTCAACAAATTCAATTATGGAGAATCTGGAACCTTTAAGTATGGAAGACCGAATGAGAGCTAAACGCACTGGCCAAGGTCACGCAATTACTCATCCAGACATTAATGCGCCAGATTATGAAATCAAAGGACAAATTCTACACATGGTGACTAATCAATGCCAATTTAGTGGTGCACCGAAGGAAGATCCAAATGAGCATCTACGTACCTTTAATAGGATCTGCACACTATTTAAAATCCGAGAAGTGGAGGATGAACAGATATATCTCATGTTATTTCCCTGGACTTTAAAGGGAGAAGCCAAAGATTGGTTGGAATCGTTACCTGAAGGGGCGATCGATACATGGGATGTTTTAGTTGACAAATTTCTTAAACAATTCTTTCCTGCATCTAAAGCCGTAAGACTTCAAGCAGAAATTGTTACGTTTACACATAAACTGAATGAAACTCTATATGAGGCATGGACTAGATATGGAAAGTTGTTAAGAGGATGTCCGCAACATGGTTTAGACACCTGTCAAATAGTACAAATATTCTACCAAGGATGCGACATCACTACAAGAAAAGACATAGATATAGCAGCTGGTGGTTCTATTATGAAGAAAACCGAAACTGATGCTTACAAAATTATTGATAACACTGCTTCCCACTCACATGAGTGGAACCAAGAAAAAGATATCGTTAGATCATCTAAAGCAGCTAGAGCCGATTCTAGCCATGACTTAGATTCCATTTCCGCAAAGATAGATGCTGTGGAGAGACGAATGGAAAAGATGACTAAAGATATTCACTCAATACGAATTAGTTGTGAGCAGTGTGGAGGACCACATTTGACAAAAGATTGTCTCAGTATTGAATTAACAATGGAACAAAGAGATAATATTTCATACATAAACCAAAGGCCTGGAAATAATTATCAGAATAATTATCAACCGCCAAGACCAATTTACAATCAAAACCAGAATTATAACCGAAATATTCCATACAACAACCAACAAGGTCCTAGCAATCAACAAGTATCCAATAATACTTATAATCTGCAAAGACCTAATTTTCAAAACAAACCACCACAACAAACCGATGATAAAAAGCCGAATTTAGAAGATATGATGACGAAGCTAGTTGAAACTCAAACGCAGTTTTTCACATCTCAAAAACAAACCAATGAACAAAATGCTCAAGCATTTAGAAATCAACAAGCTTCTATTCAAAATCTGGAACAAGAAGTAAGTAACCTAGCAAGGTTAATAGGTGAAAGAAAACTGGGAAGTCTACCTAGTGATACAAATGCTAACCCCCGGAATGAAACAGCTAAAGCCATTACCACAAGAAGTAGTACAACACTTAAACCACCTGAAATACCTGTAACTTCTGATGAAGCTATTCCTACTCCACAAGAACCACAACCGGATCAAGATAAGGAAAAAGAACCGGTAGTTGAAAAGGTTAATGAAGATAACACAGTTAAGGCTAAACCTTATGTTAAACCATACCAACCACCACTTCCTTACCCGAGTAAAATGAAGAAAGAGAAACTTGAAGCCGAGCAATCCAAATTCTTGGATATGTTTAAACAGATAAATGTAAATCTTCCTTTCATTGATGTGATTTCAGGAATGCCTAGATATGCTAAATTCTTGAAAGATCTAATTTCAAATAGAAAGAAAATGGAAGAACTCTCGGCTGTTACTATGAATGCTAATTGTTCAGCAGTGCTGTTGAATAAGATACCAGAAAAACTATCTGATCCCGGAAGTTTCACAATTCCATGTTTTCTGGGAAGTCTTAGTTCAATAGAAGCATTGGCAGACTTAGGTGCTAGTATAAATCTAATGCCGTATTCACTATACGTTAAACTAGACCTTGGAGAATTGAAACCAACAAGAATAAGCATACAACTAGCCGATAGATCAATAAAATATCCTAGAGGGATAATGGAGAACATGCTAGTTAAAGTTGGTACTTTAGTATTTCCAGTAGATTTTGTTGTTCTGGACATGGAAGAAGATTCTCAAGTTCCTCTCATATTAGGAAGACCATTCTTAAACACGGCTAAAGCAATGATAGACGTGTTCGGTAAGAAATTGACCCTAAGTATAGAGTATGAGAGTGTTACCTTTTCAGTTGATAGAGCAATGCAACAACCACAATCTGCAGATGATACATGTTATTATATTCAAACTATAGATGCACATGCAGAATTATTAGAAGAATTTCCAGAATTACAAGGAACAGGAGAATGTTCTTTAGGAGAAGGTAATGAACCAATTGATGAAGCTGAAATGTTAGCTACACTTATAGCTAATGGATATGAACCAACAACAGAAGAAATTCAAATGCTAAAAGAAGAAGACAGATATCGATACAAATCATCGATAGAAGAACCTCCGAAATTAGAGTTAAAACCACTTCCAAACCATTTGGAATACGCTTATTTACATGGTGAATCTGAATTACCTGTAATAATATCGTCTTCTCTTACTGAAAACGAGAAATCACAACTCATTTCTGTGTTGAAAGCTCATAAACCAGCCATTGCATGGAAGATTCATGATATTAAAGGAATAAGTCCTTCATATTGCACACATAAAATCCTTATGGAAGAAGGTCATAAAACGTATGTGCAATGCCAACGAAGACTAAATCCAAATATGCAAGATGTAGTTAAAAAAGAGATTATTAAACTGCTAGATGCAGGTTTGATATATCCAATTTCTGATAGTCCATGGGTAAGCCCAGTTCAATGCGTGCCTAAGAAGGGTGGCATGACTGTCATTACAAATGAGAAAAATGAACTTATTCCTACTAGGACTGTAACAGGATGGCGTGTGTGTATTGATTATAGAAAATTAAATGACGCCACCAGAAAAGATCACTTTCCCTTACCTTTTATTGATCAAATGTTGGAAAGATTAGCCGGAAATAGTTACTATTGTTTTCTAGATGGATTTTCCGGATATTTTCAAATTCCAATAGCACCCGAAGATCAAGAGAAAACCACATTCAAGTGCCCTTATGGTACTTTTGCTTACAAACGCATGCCATTTGGACTTTGCAACGCCCCTGCAACCTTTCAAAGGTGTATGATGGCGATTTTTCACGACATGATAGAAGAATGCATGGAAGTATTCATGGATGACTTTTCAGTCTTCGGTGATACATTTGAATCATGTCTAGTTAATCTTGAACGAATGCTTATTAGATGCGAAAAATCAAATCTAGTACTTAATTGGGAGAAATGCCATTTCATGGTTAAAGAAGGCATCGTTCTTGGACATAAAATTTCAAAAGAAGGAATTGAAGTGGATAGAGCTAGAGTAGATGTCATTGCTAAACTTCCACATCCCACCAATGTTAGAGGAGTTAGGAGTTTTCTAGGGCATGCCGGTTTTTACCGGCGTTTCATAAAAGATTTTTCTAAAATTGCCACTCCTATGAATAAACTCCTAGAAAAAGATGCTCCATTCATCTTTTCAGATGAATGTATCAAATCTTTTAATATTCTTAAAGAAAAACTCACTAATGCGCCGATCATGATAACACCAAATTGGAATCTACCATTTGAACTAATGTGTGATGCAAGTGATTTTGCATTGGGAGCCGTTTTAGGACAAAGGATTGAAAAACGATTTCAACCTATATATTATGCTAGTAAGATGTTACAAGGAGCACAAACGAACTATACAACTACTGAAAAAGAACTCCTTGCTATTGTCTTTGCTTTTGACAAATTTCGATCATATCTCGTTCTAGCAAAAACGGTGGTCTATACCGACCATTCTGCTCTTAGATACCTATTTTCAAAACAAGATGCTAAACCAAGATTAATCCGTTGGATCTTACTCTTACAAGAGTTTGATATTGAAATCCGAGATAAAAGAGGAGCAGAAAATCTCGCCGCTGATCATCTTTCTCGTCTTGAAAATCCCGAATTAGAAGTTCTAAATGAATCAGCCATACAAGACAACTTTCCTGATGAATATCTATTGAAGATAGATTATAAAGAAATACCATGGTTTGCAGACTATGCAAACTATTTAGTATGTGGATTCCTTGAAAAAGGATTATCGTACCAAAGACGAAAGAAATTCTTCAGTGATATAAAACACTATTTTTGGGAAGATCCACATCTGTTTAAAAGTTGTCCCGATGGAATAATACGCCGATGTGTATTTGGAGATGAAGCTAGTAAAATATTAAACCATTGTCACACAGGACCAACAGGAGGGCATTATGGGCCTCAACTAACAGCAAGAAAAGTTTATGATGCTGGATTCTATTGGCCTACAATTTACAAAGACGCACACCTTCTTTGCAAATCCTGTGATGCTTGTCAAAGAGCCGGAAAAATAAGTCAACGTGATGAAATGCCACAAAATGTCATCCAAGTATGTGAAGTATTTGACATTTGGGGTATTGACTTTATGGGTCCATTTCCAAAATCTCATAATAATCTATATATACTCGTAGCCATTGATTATGTATCTAAATGGGCGGAAGCACAAGCTCTCCCAACTAACGATGCACGAGTTGTAGTCAACTTTTTAAAACGTCTTTTTGCAAGGTTTGGAACACCGAAAGCTTTAATAAGTGATCGGGGTACTCATTTTTGTAATAATCAACTTGAGAAAGTTCTTAAAAGATATGGAGTAACTCATAAAATCTCCACCGCATATCATCCACAAACAAGTGGACAAGTTGAAAATACCAACCAAGCTTTAAAACGTTTTCTAGAGAAAACCGTAGGATCAAATCCGAAGGAATGGTCCATTAAATTGGAGGATGCACTCTGGGCTTTTAGAACAGCCTACAAAACTCCAATTGGAACCACACCTTTTAGACTTGTTTATGGAAAAGCATGTCATCTTCCAGTAGAAATTGAACACAAAGCATTTTGGGCTTTGAAAACATGTAATCTTGATTTACATGAAGCTGGACGTCTACGATTAAGTCAACTAAACGAATTAGAAGAATTAAGACATGAAGCATACGAAAATTCGTTAATCTATAAAGAAAGAACGAAGAAATGGCATGATAAAAGAATCAGAAGTTCAAAAGAATTTAAAGAAGGAGACAGAGTTCTTCTTTTCAATTCACGATTCAAGCTATTTCCTGGAAAATTGAAATCAAGATGGTCTGGACCATTCATAGTCAAAAGAGTTTTCCCATACAGAACGGTAGAATTGATAAATTCAAATGGGATTGAATTTAAAGTTAATGGTCACAGAGTTAAACACTACATACATAGTCCAATGGAAGTCGACAACGAAGTTAATCACAATTTCAACACCATAGCTAACTAAGTGTGGGGAGAATCAAGTCTTTAAAGGATAATATGTATTTCTGTTAGAGTTAGATTGTCTGTTTTCGTGTAGTTCTCGAAAATGGAACCTGAATGGTCTTTCCCTAGCAGACCCTAAAGAACTAGTCTTCTCCCCCCATTCTGAATTTTTATTTTTTTTTAGGTTTTTACGAAATGAAGACTGCCTGTGAACTAAACCATGGTCTAATGCTACACGCTTTGATCACTAAACGTAATAATGACATACTACCGAGTGAATTAGTATCAGTAATCAGAGAAAGAATGGACGGAGTTAGAAAAGAATCCAGATGCGAAGATAATAAGTTACAATTTGGTAAAGGAAAAATCAAAATCCGCAGCAAAAAGAAGAGCACGACACCTAGAAAGATGTCACAAATGCCGAAAATGGTCACATGGAGGTAAATGTTCAAATAATCAAACCTATTCAAACACCGAATTTGTTACTTTATGCAGAGACGGACCGTTCATATGTTTAGAAGAAAAGACACTGAATGCTCGAGGTTACGCCTATGTAGCTATGGAAAACCAATTAAACCGACTATCTTATGAATGAGATAGATCATATAACTAAGAAATCTATTTCACAGGTATGTCTGTATAGTTTTTATTTTTTTTTATTTTTAACCTTTTGATAATAAACGCTAATTTGTTCGCTATAAAGTATTAAATTGGTATTGAATAAAATTAGGTTTGGCGACCGAAATTATTGATATCATTCAAAAATTTATTACATCACTGCGAAATTTAACGTTTATTCTTAAGGTATAAATATCTTTAATCAATCAACCCAAAATATTTCAAAAATTCGTCATGAGTTAAATTAGGTCTTGGAACCGAAATTACTTTACCGAAAAGAGGGGCGCATATTTTTGATAATATTTGATTGATTAAAGTGGGATAAAAAGCCAAAAAGATTTTTAATTTTATTTTTACCATGTTTTTAAAATTAATATATAAATCTTAAATTAATATTGTAAACTTTGTAAAAACAATATATTTAAAATTGTAAATATTTGAAAAATTAATATAAGTTGGTGTGAATTTATAATATGAATTTTTAAATTAAGTTTGGTGTGAATTTTTAATTAATAAAATATGAATTTTTAATTTTATGCATTTTAAATTTTAAGTTTGGTGAGAATTTTTAATTTTTAAAATATAAATTTTAATTTTATGCATTTTAAATTATAAGTTTGGTGTGAATTTTTAATATTAATTTTGAATTTTTAATTTAAGTTGTGTGAATTTAAAAACAAAAATTTACTTTATCTCATTAAGTTAAAAATATGATTTTTAAAATTCGTCGTAAGTTGAAGACTAGGTCTTTGAACCGAAATTGCTTTACCCGAGGGAGGGACGAGAACTTTTATTATCATTATTTTTAATCTTATTGAATTAAAGTATGCCAAAAACAAAAAAAAAAAAACAAAAATCTTAGTTTTTAAAACAATCGCTACAAAAAGACAAATTTTAAAATTTTGTCGAAGGACGGACTAGGACATCGATCCGAAACGACCTCGTCCTAAATAACAAGGGAAACAAAATTTTAAAATTAATTACTTAATTGTTTTATAAGTTAAAGATTATAAAAAAAAAAAAATAAGCAAACTCCGCGACTCGCGGAGTTTGAAGGGTCCAAACACCGCGAGTCGCGGGAGGACCGAAAATCAGAAAAAAAAAATAAATAGCTGAAACTGATCAGTTCACTCCCCACAACAGAAAACACAGCGAAAAACCTGCGAAAATACACGAAAAAACACCCCCAAAATCACAATTTTTAACCGTTAATCATCAAATCTTTCACTAAAATCATGTTGAGAAGGATGCTATCAAGGAATTACTCAAGAAAAACGGTAAATTTCTACACCTAAACACCATTTAATCCGAAATTAGTGTTCTTGAGCAATTTTTTCTCCAATTTGATTTTGATGCTTTTTAGTGTAATTAGGCTTAAATTGTTTATGTATTATGCTTGTATAACCTAGATTGATGCTATTTAACATGATTAGAAGCCTTAAACTTCAAATTTTGAGTAATCTAGGGTTTGTGTTCTTGAGCAAATTTGGGGCTTTTTGATATAAACAGGTTATGGCCGATTTTTGTCATGAATTGTTGCTAAATTAAGTAGTGTAACATGTTTAGGTAGTTAAATGATCCAAACTTTGAGCCTAAACAAGATTTTGAGAATTAAAGTGGACTTTTTCAAGTCTAAAATTCATGAACTTGATTTTTGAAAGATAATGCCATTTGAAACTTGTTTAATTGCTAGTAATGATTATTTTGACATGTTATTTGAGTTGAATGCTTATAAACTTGGCGAACATTTTCGTATATGCTTATTTGAAAAAGTGTAGATTTGATGAAAATATGAAAATAAGCTTAAGTTTGATATAAATTGATCATGTCATTGTAATTATTTTGATTGATGATTTTGCTGATACTAATGCATATTTGGATGCACAAAAAATTGTGTTTGATGTGTTTTGCAGACTGAAAGGGGTGAATCTTCATCCCAAGCTCGCAATGCTCCTGCTGAGAATGCGGAACAACAGGAGGTGGATAACTACTACAAGCACGATATACCTCATCCGGTCATGACATTTTCTGATATGCACTTGGAAGAGTTGCACCCGAACCTGAGATTTGACAGACTTTGGATAGATTATCCAAAATACCAAAGGGGTTTGCATACTCTTCATTCTAAGGTTGTTGAGGTACCGAGGGTCATAGAATGGGGACCCTTAGAAGCTGTAGAATTGGCAGGGCCAATTAGGAAATTACTTGTACAGAGGTATGGTAATTCTACTTTTAATGACAGGGTACGTTTATTCACCATGCGTAGACCTGTATATAAAGTATGGTGTGAAGAATTGTTGTGTAGTATAGAGTTGAATGATTGGGTAGCTAGTTTAACCGATCGTTCTTTTATTAGATTTTTGTTAGGCGGTTCGATGCGCCACATGTCTTTACTAGACATGGCTCAGGCTTTACGTATATATACGCCTGAGGAGTTATCATCTGCCGATTGTAGAGGGTTGATACTAAACGGTAGAAAGATAGATGAAAATTTTGATACACACGGTGTGTGGAGTCAAATGACAAGCCATCACCGTTTCAAAGTGGGAAATTACTCTTATTTGGATATAGATAGAGTTGAATTAAGAGTGATTCATAGGTTTTTAGCTAATTCGATTACACAAAGAGGTAAGAACAAGGAAAAGGTAAATGAACAGGATTTGTTTTACCATATGTGTATTCGAGACCCACAAAGCGCTGTAAGTATACCGTATTGCGTGGGTTATTATTTATCAGCTATGGTTCGGGGGATGAGACCGCATAGCATAATAGGAGGTGGTATTTTTATTACTTTGATTGCTGAATATCTCGGTGTGGATATAAGTCGGGGGGGATTATTAGTCGAAGAACCAGAACCCCGCGATACTATAGGTTTAAATGTATACCATGGTGCGAAAGTTTTGAAGAGGCGAAATAACGCCACAGTACCATACCATGGTAGACATCCACAGGTTGAGAGAAACCAACAGCAAGGTAATGTAGGAGGGGGGAAATGAGATGCGAGAAATGCAAAGGTTTATAGCTTCACAGGAGTACGAAAATGCTAGACAGAGAGCATTTGAAGATTGGCAAGTTCATCAGAACCAAATCATAGCTCATTGCCAACATATAGGTAGAAACTATATTCCTACACCGAAGCCCATCTTCCCTCCCTGGACTATAGAGATGCAACCACCGTATCCTACGTATAACCCTGCCGAAGCATTCTATAGCACCTATGGTTATGCCTGGAACCCCTATTGGTACCAGTATCATCCCTAGTCTACTTAGTTTTATTTATTTTGTAATTTGTAATGATTGATACGTTTAATACTTTTGTTAATATTGTAATAGTTTTTATAATTGTCTAACTTTTATTCTTAGATTTTAATAATTTTTGAATGTGGGGTAATATACCAAACTTCAAAAATATGTATATATGTTTGCAGTTTATCTTATGTAGACAACAGGGTAAAACAACGCATTTTCAAAGACTGGCATTAAGTTCAGCAAAAGCAACTAATTTTGACGAAAATGCAAAATATATGTGAAATAACAACAAGAAGGAATGAACAAATGATGTGCACCATTTATCATTCAGCAAACAAACGCCAATATGTTTGGAAACTTTGGTAAAATTTAATCATTTTCACACAAATCACCCTCAATAATTTAAATTGTTACTGATTTCTTGCAAATGAGGGCATTGCAAGATCTTAAGTGTGGGAAGGGGTTAAATTCTTTCGGATTTTAAAATTTTTACTTTATACACTTGGTTATCATTAAAAATACTAGTAAAGCAGTAGTTGTATTAGAATCTAGTGCTCTCTGATAATAAAGAACAGCCCTAGTCTTATATAATGACTACCCAATTCTAGTAAAATTTTTCAAAATTTTCAATTAAATGAACTCAAAATCATGTTTATACATATTTATGAACGATAAAACTAGGTTTTAACACCGAAATTATTGTTACCTCGGAAAGGACATAAATTGAGAAACAAACCAAAATGTTAAAATTCATTTAAAATGGAATAGAGAACGATAAAAAGGAAAATAAAAGCCAAGTGTGGGAAAATTTACCAAGTTATCTTAAACATATATCACATATTTTTGTACAAATAACTGAAAATACTTTTGCTTTGGACTAAACTAAAAAGTTTTACCTGATTTACTGTAAGAAAGATGGATCTACACGATGAATCAATTCCATCATTAAAAGGAAGTAATGTCTTCCGAAAAAGAAACGCGCTTCTTGATTTAGGTCAAGAAGTTGTCGTCCAGACCAGCTGTAGGTTGACGAAAAATCCAGAAAAGTCATCACTAAAATCAGCAGGAAATCCACGGACCTCAGCATTAAACAGGGTTGCCAAGTGGTCAGATTTATCCTAACCATGAGAAGGACTTATCTCGTACAATGGGGGGGGCACCATGCAAATTAGCTGGATAAGACTAATGAATCAGATCTCCAGAAAGGATAATCTCCTTAAAGATTAAAAATCAGCTTCTAAGACTGATATTACTCAATCCTTGAGATTGACCTTAAAGATTGAGAATTACAAACTCATGGAATTCGATGATATCTAAACTCGAGCTTAAACGAGAAAATATTTTGATCAAAATTACAAACCGATTTGTTTTCTGAAAACCCTATTTTCAATGCGTTCATTACCATTGAACGTAAAATCCTAGGAATTCACCTGGAATTCATTAGGTCACCTGAACCAAATCGGGTGTCAACCGTAAGAACGGTGGTTGCATAGCATGGTCGAAGACAGGACCTTGTGCCAGACTGAAAAATTATAAGGGTGAGCTTTACTATTGCTCCTATCAAGGATAGTAATTGCGTCCGACACGTTATAGACCATAATTAAAAGCATGTCAGGGGGCATTGCCTTAACAGTTGCTTGTTCAACGCTTTCCTTTACAACCGGACGGTTGTTTACCGAAAGGTAATATACGGGACAAGTAAACTGGACGTGTTGCTTTCCAAATACAAGGTTAGCAAGTGGGTGACACAAAACCATAAATTTTGAGCTAAAATTTTCAAATCTGAAACCCACCAAACCCACAAAAATATTTTGCAAACACCGGTAAAGGGTCATTCCGGAAAACTTATCTAGGGTAAAAACTAGATTTAATTTTTAAAAGATCAAATGTTTTCATAAAGATCCAATTTCCTTAATGGATCTAAATTTTTATAGTCATGTGGGACTGTAAACCATATCGTTACTACCATTGTTTATACCACCGTATAGAAATCACTGATGTACAAAGTGTGAAGAATAAAGAAGTGATTCTAGTATTTCAAGACAATATTGCTTGAGGACAAGCAACGCTCAAGTGTGGGAATATTTGATAATGCTAAAAACGAACATATATTTCATAGCATTATTCCTCAAGAAAGACAAGCTTTTAGTTGCAATTGTTCCATTTAAAAGTGATATTCGTTTAAATAATAAAAGGTGAAGACAAAAGACAGATTCGACGAATTGAAGACGCAAACGACCAAAAAGCTCAAAAGTACAAAAGACAATCAAAGAAGTTCCAATTATTGATAAGAAACGTCTCGAAATTACAAGAGTACAAGATTCAAAACGCAAAGTACAAGATATTAAATTGTACGCAAGGACGTTCGAAAATTCGGAACCGGGACCAGAGTCAACTCTCAACGCTCGACGTAACGGACTAAAAATTACAAGTCAACTATGCACATAAATATAATATAATATTTAAATAATTCTTATAATTATTTAATATATTATATTTATATTTAAAACCGTCGGTAAACAAAGAGCGAAGCTTGTGTGAGCTGTAAAAGTAAACTCCGCGACTCGCGGAGTTTGAAGGCCAAAATGGCCGCGAGTCGCGGAACCCCAATTTCAGAAACTCCCTATAAAGCTCGCGCATTCTGATCGTAAAAAATAATCTTTTTCTTCTTCTCTCATAATACTACATAAATATTTATATTTATATTTTAATTTTAATTTTAATTTTAATTATAATTCTAATAATAAGGGTATGTTAGCGAATGATGTAAGGGTGTAAGTCGAAATTCTGTCCGTGTAACGCTACGCTATTTTTAATCATTGTAAGTTATGTTCAACCTTTTTACATTAATGTCTCGTAGCTAAATTATTATTATGCTTATTTAAAACGAAGTAATCATGATGTTGGGCTAATTACTAAAATTGGGTAATTGGGCTTTGTACCATAATTGGGGTTTGGACAAAAGAACGACACTTGTGGAAATTAGACTATGGGCTATTAATGGGCTTTATATTTGTTTAACTAAATGATAGTTTGTTAATGTTAATATAAAGATTTACAATTGGGCGTCCCTATAAATTACCATATACACTTAATCGGACACGATGGGCGGGGTATTTATATGTACGAATAATCGTTCATTTAACCGGACATGGGAATGGATTAATAGCCACTAGAATAATTAAAACAGGGGTGAAATTATGTACAAGGACACTTGGTATAATTGATAACAAAATATTAAAACCTTGGGTTACACTCAGTCGACATCCTGGTGTAATTATTAAACAAAGTATTAAAATCTTGTTACAGTTTAAGTCCCCAATTAGTTGGAATATTTAACTTCGGGTATAAGGATAATTTGACGAGGACACTCGCACTTTATATTTATGACTGATGGACTGTTATGGACAAAAACCAGACGGACATATTAAATAATCCAGGACAAAGGACAATTAACCCATGGGCATAAAACTAAAATCAACACGTCAAACATCATGATTACGGAAGTTTAAATAAGCATAATTCTTTTATTTCATATTTAATTTCCTCTATTTTATATTTAATTGCACTTCTAATTATCGCATTTTTATTGTTATTGTATTTAATTGCACTTTTAATTATCGTACTTTTTAATTATCGCAAGTTTATTTTATCGCACTTTTATTATTCGCAATTTCATTATCGTTATTTACTTTATGCTTTAATTTAAGTCTTGTATTTATTTTTAATATTTTACATTTGGTTTTAACTGCGACTAAAGTTTTAAAATCGACAAACCGGTCATTAAACGGTAAAAACCCCCCTTTATAATAATAATATTACTTATATATATATATATTTGTATTTTTATAAAAGTAAACTAATATAGCGTTAAGCTTTGTTTAAAAAGATTCCCTGTGGAACGAACCGGACTTACTAAAAACTACACTACTGTACGATTAGGTACACTGTCTATAAGTGTTGTAGCAAGGTTTAAGTATATCCATTCTATAAATAAATAAATATCTTGTGTAAAACTGTATCGTATTTAATAGTATTTTCTGTAAAAATATAAGCTATTTTATATACTACTCTGCTAAAACATCACCTTCCGCCGCAACGCGCGGTAGAATTTCAAATTGATCTTGTTCCCGGTGCTGCTCCCGTAGCACGTGCTCCTTATCGTCTTGCGCCTTCTGAACTTCAAGAATTGTCAAGTCAACTCCGTGAGTTGTTGGATAAAGGTTTTATTCGTCCTAGTTCATCCCCTTGGGGAGCTCCTGTTCTGTTTGTTAAGAAGAAGGATGGTTCTTTCCGTTTGTGCATTGATTATCATGAGTTGAACAAGCTTACTATTAAAAACCGTTATCCTCTTTCGAGAATTGATGATCTGTTCGATCAGCTTTAGGGTTCATCTGTTTATTCAAAAATTGACCTTCGTTTCGGCTATCATCAGTTGCGTGTTAAAGAATCTGATGTTTCGAAAACTGCTTTTCGCACCCGTTATGGTCACTTTGAGTTTCTTGTTATGCCGTTCGGATTGACGAATGCACCTGCTGTGTTCATGGACCTCATGAACCGTGTGTGTAGACCCTATCTGGACAAGTTCATTATTGTGTTCATTGACGACATCCTTATTTATTCGAAGAGTGATGAAGAGCATGAAGAACATTTGAAGTTAGTGCTCGATCTGTTAAGAAAAGAAGAGTTGTACGCTAAGTTCTCTAAGTGTGCATTCTGGTTACGAGTAGTTCAATTCCTTGGACATATTGTTAGTAAACAAGGGATACAAGTTGATCCTGCTAAGATTGAGGCGATTGAAAGGTGGGAAACTCCGAAAACTCCTACTCAGATTCGTCAGTTCCGAGGATTAGCAGGTTACTATAGAAGGTTCATTCAAGATTTCTCTCGTATTGCAAAACCTCTGACTGCTTTAACGCATAAAGGGAAGAAGTACGAGTGGAAGGATGAACAAGAGACTGCTTTTCAGGTTTTAAAGAAGAAGTTGACTACCGCTCCGATATTGTCACTACCTGAGGGTAATGATGATTTTGTTGTTTATTGTGATGCTTCATGTCAAGGCTTTGGTTATGTTTTGATGCAATGAAAGAAAGTTATTGCGCACGCATCACGTCAATTGAAGATTCACGAGCAGAACTATACAACTCATGATTTAGAGTTGGGGGCCGTTGTTTTTGCGCTTAAGATTTGGAGACATTATTTGTATGGGGTCAAGAGTACTGTGTACACAGATCACAAAAGTCTTCAACATATCCTCGATCAGAAACAGTTGAACATGAGACAATGAAGATGGATTGAGACGTTGAACGATTACGATTGTGAACTTTTGTATCATCCAGGTAAGGCCAATGTTGTGGCAGATGCATTGAGTCGTAAAGAAAGGGCTGAACCTCGCATGTTTAGGGCCTTGAATATGACAATTAGAACAAACCTCGCAAGGCAGATTATTGAGGCACAACAAGAAGCCTTAAAGGAAGAGAATTTTGTGAAGGAGAACGTAAGAGGAATGGCTAAGAAATTTGAGATTCGAGCAGATGGTACTAGATACTTTGCAGGACGTCTTTGGGTTCCGAAGTTTGGCAAACTGTGACAACTTGTTTTAGATGAGGCTCATAAGTCTAGGTACTATATTCATCCTGGTTCAGGAAAGATGTATCATGATCTTAAAGAGCTGTATTGGTGGCCTAATTTGAAAGGTGATGTAGCAACGTATGTGGCTAAGTGTTTAACCTGTGCTAAGATTAAAGCTGAACATCAAAAACTGTCTGGACTGTTGGTGCAACCTGAGATTCTCGAGTGGAAGTGGGAAGGAATTACGATGGATTTTATTACTAAGTTATCGAGAGTTGCGGGTGGCTATGACACTATTTGGGTGATTGTAGATCGACTCACTAAGTCGGCTCACTTTATGTCGATTAGGGATACAGATTCAATGGAGAAGCTTACACGTTTGTACTTGAAGGAGATTGTTTCTAGACATGGTGCTCCTGTATCCATTATCTCAGACCGAGACAGTCGATTTGTATCGAGGTTTTGGCGATCTTTACAGGAAGCCTTGGGAACAAGGTTAGATATGAGCACCGCTTATCATCCTCAAACGGATGGTCAGAGCAAAAGGACCATTCAGACGTTAGAAGATATGTTACGAGCGTGTGTTATTGATTTTGGTAATGGGTGGGATAAATATTTGCCGCTAGTTGAGTTTTCTTATAACAACAGCTATCACGCAAGTATTCAAGCCGCACCGTTTGAAGCTCTGTATGGTAGGAAGTGTAGGTATCTTGTCTGTTGGATGAGGTTGGGGATGCTCAACTCACAGGTCCAGAAATTATTCACGAGACTACCGAGAAGATTGTACAGATTAAGGAAAGGTTGAGAACCGCTAGAAGTCGGCAAAAGAGTTATGCCGATAGGGGAAGGAAAGATGTGGAATTTCAAGTTGGCGATCGTGTTATGTTAAAGGTTTCACCTTGGAAGGGTGTGATCCGTTTTGGTAAAAGGGGAAAGTTAAGCCCTCGTTTTGTTGGACCGTTTGAGGTCATTGAAAGAGTTGGACCAGCGGCTTATCGTTTGAAGTTGCCACAAGAACTCAGTGTTGTTCACGATGTTTTTCATGTATCAAATTTAAAGAAGTGTTTGGCCGAGGCCAACAAAACTATTCCTTTGGAAGAACTTCATGTTGATAAGCAACTACACTTTATTGAGGAACCTATTGAAATTATGGATCGAGAAGTTAAGACTCTTAAACAGAGCCGAATTCCTATTGTCCGGGTTAGATGGAACGCCAGACGCGGTCCCGAGTTCACTTGGGAGCATGAAGATCAGATGAAGTAGAAGTACCCGCATTTGTTCCCAGATGCTGTGTCAACCCCTGCACCTGCTTAAATTTCGGGACGAAATTTCCGTAACGGGAAGGTACTGTCACGACCCTACTTTTTCCGTTATCTTTTTCGTTAATTATTTAACGACCGTTAACTGTTATTTGTGCTACGTCATTTCTATTACCTATATTATTATTTTAATAATAATATAATAATTATTATGTGTTATGTGAATATTTGTATTCATATTTTGAATTATACATTTCTACGTGTCGCGGATTTCTATCCGGCGAATCTTTTCGATTTTCAAACCAACAGTCGAGTTTTTGGGATATTTAAATCCTAATTATTTTAAATATGATATTTTAAGATCATATTATTATATAGAGTATTTATATTTATTTTTCGTCGCGTATTTGTTATCTCTCCAAATTTTTAATCGCGTAAGTGTGTTTTCGCGTTTCGGGTTTCGATCGGGCATTCGGGCCACAAGGAAATACAAGTTATTCAAATTTGGGCCATGGGAGCCCACCCCATGACCCCATTCTTCATCAATTTTTATTGCTTGGATCAAGGATTAATCAACACCAACGCGTTCCTCATTCCGTTCTCTACGCAATAACATCCATTGATTATTGATTAGGGTATAAACCCTAACCCTAGAACTTTTGATTTTTCTTTATTTTTCTGTATATTGATTATATTTTAATAGTATGATGATTACTTGTTGTGGTAATGGTGTTTGTATGCATAGAATTACTCATAAACACATGTTTTCGGTTTGATAAAATTGGGACAGCAGCTATTTCGTGTATTTCTGATATTGAGACTGTTATAAAAATTAAAATAAAGAATCTAGATGAGTTCCTCTCATCAAGACATTAATTTTAGACTCCGGATTCATGTCGTTTCGATTCCCGGAGCCCTAGATATGATCAAAGTGGTATTTTGTAAAGATTGAAATGTGATTTTGGTATGAACCAGGTTTGGTCCGACTTTGTGACCACATTTGGTGACTTTAGGGTGTGTTAGTGTGTTAGGATTAATGGTGGGACGAACTTTCATGTTCGGGTCATCTAAATCCGAGCCACGAATCACCCGTTGCGTCTAAAACACGATTTTGATTGAATTAAAGTTTCAAGTGGTGTCATGGCTGATCACCACGACTTGTGGGCTGTTATTGGTGTGTTCTGGAGTGTACCAAAGTGTTGGGTGGTTTGATTAGGCAGAGATATATGTAACGCTCCCCGAAAACCGACACCTGGGGCTCAGGATACGACCCGATGAACTTTTGAGTTAAAACTTATGACTAATTATTAAACTTATGATATAAATAATGGATTTCATTATCATTTAATTACTTATGATAAAAATAGTAATTATTATTATTATTTAAGACTTATGATATATATTATATCATTTAATTAATACTTATGATTTAATAAACATTTTAATTAAACATATGATTAATAATACTTTTATTATTAATGGAAAATACTTATGATAAGTATTAAACTTATATTATGAGATTACTATTATAAGAATTATAATAAGGTTTAATTAATTATTTAATTATTATAAGGCTTAGTTATTATTTAATTATAATTTAATTATTAAATACTTATGATTTAATAATTATAATTAAAAACTTATGAAATTATTAATAATTCATTATTAATTAATAATACTTATGATATGATTTAAAATTTATTATTAATTAATAATACTTATATTATGACTAATATTTAATTAATTAATTAAATACTTATGTTATATTAAATATATCATTTAAACTTATATTAACTTTAATAATTCATTTTAATTTAATTAAACTTATGTTATGACATAATTAGACATATTTAACTTTAATAAACATTATAACTTACATTATTATTATAACTTACACTTTTAAAATTAACGTTGACTACGTTTGACCAAGGTTGACTTTTGAGTTGACTTTCGGTTGACTTTGACTTTCAGTTGACTTTTGTTGACTTTCTAATTAAGGAAACTTTCCTAACTTATAAACTTTCCTAAAATAGCAACTTATTAAAAATAGAAACTTTCCAAAAATAGAAATTTTCCAAAAATAGAAACTTTCCAAAAATGGAAACCTGCTAAAAATAGAAACTTTCTAAAAATAGAAAGTGTGTGTCCGTAAGCTGTTCCGATCAAACCGATGCATATTGAGTATTGTTCTATGTCTACTTGCAATATGTACAATAGCTATCATACTAAGACTTGACCTAAGTTAGTTATTTATATCGACCTGCTTTATTTATAGGTCGGCGTTGTGATCATTCATGATCACTGTACTCATTTGTTGTTCTTTTAATTGTGTTGGTTACTTCGTTACTATTAAGGTGAGTTATAGTCCCATTTTTACATACTTTTCATAGTATATTTTTGGGATTTGATTACATGCATTTTATTTTATATTTAGACACAAGTGACAATTAAATTTAAATTATTCATTGTGAGTTGGACAAAAATATTCCCTAGTCTGGTAACTGTAATCATTGGTTTCTACCGGTGAAGGCGAATCCTACGGATAGATCTATCGGGTTTGACAACCCCATTTCGAGCTAGTCGCGCTAGCAATTTATAATCGGAATGTTTAGTACTTCGTATTTTGTTGTAGATACACTGTCCAGTGTATATTTTTATTGTGTTTGGCAAGGGTAAATAAAGGGTTAAGTGGTTACCAGGTAGCTCATTGATAATGGAATAATGTTTAATGTTTTCTAACATTTTTAAATCTTGTGGTCTAAAGTTTATTTAATTATTTAAACCTATAATTCACTCAACCTTTGTGTTGACAGTTTACTCGCATGTTTTCACAGGTACTTGAGTTTATGTGATGCTTCCGCTGTGTTTAGAAGAGTCTGCATGCATTTGTGCAGATTTTAATGAAACAATTGATGAAACTTTGGCTAGCATTCGGTTTTTGAATAATTAATACTTGTGGGTTGTTACAATGTTTTGTGTTCACTTTGGATTATTAATATGTTGGGTTAATTTTAAACTACATATTTTGGTATACTTTCCTTTTTGGGAAACTTTTGAAATAAAAGAATGCAATGTGGTTTGTTAAATTCATTTAAGTTTGATCAAGCTGTGGGACCAAGTGACGGAGCCGTTAAGTGTTTTGACGGGGCCATCACAACTACCAAGAATCGACGACTTATTTGATCAACTACAAGGCTCGTCAGTTTATTCGAAGATCGATTTACGTTCCGGGTATCATCAAATGTGGGTGAAGGAGGATGATATTCCAAAGACTGCTTTCAGGACGCGTTACGGTCATTACGAGTTTATGGTTATGCTGTTTGGGTTGACTAACGCACCAGCTGTGTTCATGGACCTCATGAACCGAGTGTGTGGACCATACCTTGACAAGTTTGTCATCGTTTTCATCGATGACATACTTATTTACTCAAAGAATGATCAAGAGCACGAAGAACATTTGAGAAAAGTGCTAGAGTTGTTGAGGAAAGAAAAACTGTACGCTAAGTTTTCAAAATGTGCATTTTGGTTGAAAGAAGTTCAATTCCTCGGTCACATAGTGAACAAAGAAGGTATTCAAGTGGATCCGGGCAAGATTGAAACCGTTGAAAAGTGGGAAACCCCAAAAACTCCGAAGCATATACGCCAATTTTTAGGACTGGCTGGATACTACAGAAGGTTCATCCAAGATTTTTCCAAAATAGCAAAACCCTTGACTGCATTAACGCATAAAGGGAAGAAATTTGAATGGAAGGATGAGCAGGAGAAAGCGTTTCAATTGTTGAAGAAAAAGTTAACTACGGCACCTATATTGTCATTACCTGAAGGGAATGATGATTTTGTGATATATTGTGATGCCTCAAAGTAAGGTCGGTTGTGTATTAATGCAACGAACGAAGGTAATTGCTTATGCATTTAGACAATTGAAGATTCACGAGCAGAATTATACGATGCATGATTTGGAATTAGGCGCGGTTGTTTTTGCATTAAAGACCTGGAGGCACTACTTATATGGGGTCAAAAGTATTATATATACCGATCA
The DNA here is from genome assembly GCF_046630445.1 of Rutidosis leptorrhynchoides. Taxonomy (NCBI): domain Eukaryota; kingdom Viridiplantae; phylum Streptophyta; class Magnoliopsida; order Asterales; family Asteraceae; genus Rutidosis; species Rutidosis leptorrhynchoides. The sequence goes on from NC_092337.1 coordinate 26,113,250, forward strand.
CAAAAGTCTCCAACACATATTTAATCAGAAACAACTAAACATGAGACAGCGTAGGTGGATTGAGTTATTAAATGATTACGATTTCGAGATTCGTTACCACCCGGGGAAGGCAAATGTGGCAGCCGACGCCTTGAGCAGAAAGGACAGAGAACCCATTCGAGTAAAAGCTATGAATATAATGATTCACAATAACCTTACTACTCAAATAAAGGAGGCGCAACAAGGAGTTTTAAAAGAAGGAAATTTAAAGGATGAAATACCCAAAGGATCGGAGAAGCATCTTAATATACGGGAAGACGGAACCCGGTATAGGACTGAAAGGATTTGGGTACCAAAATTTGGAGATATGAGAGAAATGGTACTTAGAGAAGCTCATAAAACCAGATACTAAATACATCCTGAAACGGGGAAGATGTACAAAGATCTCAAGAAACATTTTTTGTGGCCGGGTATGAAAGCCGATGTTGCTAAATACGCAGGAGAATGTTTGACGTGTTCTAAGGTCAAAGCTGAGCATCAGAAACCATCAGGTCTACTTCAATAACCCGAAATCCCGGAATGGAAATGGGAAAACATTACCATGTATTTCATCACTAAAATGCCAAGGACTGCAAGTGGTTTTGATACTATTTGGGTAATAGTTGATCGTCTCACCAAATTAGCACACTTTCTGCCAATGAGAGAAGGTGATAAAATGGAGAAGTCGGCGCGATTATACTTGAAGGAAGTTGTCTCCAGACATGGAATACCAGTCTCTATTATCTCAGATAGGGATGGCAGATTTGTTTCAAGATTTTGGCAGACATTGCAACAAGCATTGGGGACTCGTCTAGACATGAGTATTGCTTATCATCCACAAACTGATGGGCAAATTGAAAGGATGATACAGACCCTTGAAGACATGCTACGAGCATGTGTTATCGATTTCGGAAACAGATGGGATCGACACCAACCGTTAGCAGAATTTTCCTACAACAACAGTTACCATTCGATTATTGAGATGGCGCCGTTTGAAGCACTTTGTGGTACAAAGTGCAGGTCTCCGATTTGTTGGAGTGAAGTGGGGGATAGACAGATTACGGGTCCAGAGATAATTCAAGAAACTACCGAGAAGATCATCCAAATTCAACAATGATTGAAAACTGCCCAAAGTCGACAAAAGAGCTATGTGGACATTAAAAGAAAAGATATAGAATTTGAGATTAGAGAGATGGTCATGCTTAAGGTTTCACCTTGGAAAGGCGTTGTTCGATTTGGTAAACGGGGGAAACTAAATCCAAGGTACATTGGACCATTCAAGATTATAGATCGTGTCGGACCAGTAGCTTACCGACTTGACTTACCGCAACAACTCACCAGGGTACATAATACTTTTCATGTCTCGAATTTGAAGAAATGTTTTGCTAAAGAAGATCTCACCATTCCATTAGACGAGATTACAATTAACGAAAAACTACAATTCATTGAAGAACCTGTCAAAATAATGGATCGTGAGGTTAAAAGACTTAAGCAAAACAAGATACCAATTGTTAAGGTTCGATGGAATGCTCGTAGAGGACCCGAGTTCACCTGGGAATGAGAAGATCAGATGAAGAAGAAATACCCGCACCTATTTTCGGAAGATACGTCAACACCTCAAACTGCTTAAAATTTCGGGACTAAATTTATTTAACGGGTAGGTACTGTAGTGACCCGAACTTTTCCATGATTATATATTAATTGAAAACTATATTTGCATGATTAAATGTTTCCAACATGTTAAGCAATCAAACTTGTTAAGACTTGATTATTTGAGATGAGTTTCATGTAGACAATTGACCACCCAAGTTGACCGGCGATTCACGAACGTTAAAACTTGTAAAAACTATATGATGACATACATATGGATATATATATATATATAGTTATCATGATATTATGATAAGTATTTACCTCATTAAGTATTTTAACAATGATTTATATACATAAAAATGAGACTATTGAATTAAGAAACTTGAAAACGGTATATATAACAATTATCGTTATAACAACGTCTTACTAATTACATATGAATCATTTTAAGATATTGATACACTATATATAAATATGTTAAATGATAAGTAAACATATCATTAAGTATAATAACAATGAACTACATATGTAAAAACAAGACTACTAACTTAAGGATTTCGAAACGAGACATATATGTAACGATTATCATTGTAACGACATTTAACTGTATATATATCATATTAAGATATATTAATACATCATTATATCATGATAATGTAATAATTTAACATCTCATTAGATATAATAAATAATGTGTAAACAACATTTAACAAGATCGTTAACTTAAAGGTTTCAAAACAACATTTACATGTAACGACTAACGATGACTTAACGACTCAGTTAAAATGTATATACATGTAGTGTATTTAGATGTATTAGTACACTTTTGAAAGACTTCAAGACACATATCAAAGTACTTCTACTTAACAAAAATATTTATGATTAAATCCTCATTCATATTCATCAACAATTCTACTCGTATGCACTCGTATTTGTACTTGTACAATACACAACTTCTAAATGTATTTACTATTAGTATATACACTCCAATGATCAGCTCTTAGCAGCCCATGTGAGTCACTTAACCATGTGGAAACCATCATTTAACATCTAGCATGATTATGAGCAAGGAAACAAAAACAAGAACTCCTTTTAACCCCACTCACCTTCACCACTCACCACCTACTCCATTTCACTTCCAATTTTCTTCCCAATTCTCTCTCAAAACACACACACTCTTCCATGAACATATAAGTTACTATTTTTCCAGCAAAAATCATCAAATACAAGCTTTGGTTATTACCTATAATCATCATAAAAACAATTACTCAAGAACACATCAAGAACACTTCCAAGTTTACAAGTTTACTTCCAAGTTTCCTAATCCATTCCAAGCAATCATCTAAGATCAAAAAACCTTTGTTATTTACAGTAGGTTATCTTTCTAAATTAAGGTAATATTCATATTCAAGCTTTGATTCAATTTCTATAACTATAACTATCTAAATTCGAGTAATAATCTTACTTGAACTTGTTTTTGTGTCATGATTCTATTTCAAGAACTTCCAAGCCATCAAAGATCCTTTGAAGCTCAGTTATTTTTTCATCATTTCCAGTAGGTTTACCTACTAAACTTTAGATAGTAATGATGTTCATAACATCATTCGATTCATATATATAAAACTACCTTATTCGAAGGTTTAAACTTGTAATCACTAGAATATAGTTTAGTTAATTCTAAACTTGTTCGCAAACAAAAGTTAATCCTTCTAACTTGAATTTTAAAATCAACTAAACACATGTTCTATATCTATATGATATGCTAACTTAATGATTTAAAACCTGAAAACACGAAAAACACCGTAAAACCGGATATACGCCGTCGCAGTAACACCGCGGGCTGTTTTGGGTTAGGTAATTAAAAACTATGATAAACTTTGAATTAAAAGTTGTTCTTCTGGGAAAATGATTTTTCTTATGAACATGAAACTATATCCAAAAATCATGGTTAAACTCAAAGTGGAAGTATGTTTTCCAAAATGGTCATCTAGACGTCGTTCTTTCGACTGAAATGAGTACCTTTACAAAAATGAATTGTAATCTATATTTCTGACTATAAACTTATACTTTTTATGTTTAGATTCATAAACTTAAGTTCAATATAAAACCATAGCAACTTGAATCACTCAAAACGGATTTAAAATGAAGAAGTTATGGGTAAAACAAGATTGGATATTTTTGCTTGTTGTAACTACGTGAAAATTGGTAACAAATCTATATTAATCATATCCTAGCTAACTCATATTGTATTATACATGTATTCTAATATATTATGTAATATTGGGATACCATAGACACGTATGCAAATGTTTTGACATATCATATCGACCCATGTATATATATTATTTGGAACAACCATAGACACTCTATATGCAGTAATGTTGGAGTTAGCTATACAGGGTTGAGGTTGATTCCAAAAATATATATACTTTGAGTTGTGATCTAGCCTGAGACGTGTATACACTGGGTCGTGGATTGATTCAAGATAATATATATCGATTTCTATAACACCATTGACCATTTTTAACTTTGGTCCAACGAAATCAATTTCTATAACACCATTGACCATTTTTAACTTTGGTCCAACTGTTGAGGATTTTCGTTTATTTATCTGTTTTTCTGTGGTTCTTAATATTTCCTCCTCCGGAACCTCTTCTTCTGGTTCCTCTTCTTCCGGTTCCTCTTCTTCCGGTTCTTCTTCTTCCGGTTCTTCTTCTTCTTCTTCCGGAATTTGTGAATCTTCCCAAAATACATTCGACTCTTCATTATTATTAGGTGAGTCGATGGGATTTGTACTAGAGGTAGACATCTATCACACAATAGCAAGCACGTTAAGAGATTAATATATCACATATTATTTACATGTTAACAATATATAGTTTCCAACAAACGTGTTAAGCAATCGTTTTTAAAGAAAAACACGGTCGAAGTTCAGACTCACTAATGCATCCTAACAAACTCGATAAGACACACTAATGCAAATTTCTGGTTCTCTAAGACCAACGCTCGGATACCAACTGAAATGTCCCGTTCATATTGATTATAAACGTTTCATATTAATTGGTTTCGTTGCGAGGTTTTGACATCTATATGAGACGTTTTTCAAAGACTGTATTTGATTTTTAAAATAAACCATAACCTTTATTTTATCGATAAAGGTTTAAAAAGCATTACGTAGATTATCAAGTAATGATAATAAAAAATATAGCGTTTACATACGACCATTACATAATGGTTCACAATAATATTTTACAACAATTTATTTTCCGAATGCAGTTTTCAAACAATATTATACAAGCATGCTGACTCCAAATCTTGTCCTTAATTAGCATGCAACAGCGGAAGCTCTTAATAATCACCTGAGAATAAACATGCTTAAAAACGTCTACAAAAATGTTGGTGAGTTATAGGTTTAACCTATATGTATCAAATTATAATAATAGACCACAAGATTTATTAATAAATAATCATACACTCGCAAGTGTATAAAAATCATTCGTATGATGAACACCTGATAACCGACATTAACATAATGCATATAGAATATCCCCCGCATACTCGCAAGTATGCCATAAATATTGGCAATCGCAATCACCATTTAAATCGAAGTACTAATGCATTCTAAATTCCAGAATGGGGTTTGTTAGGCCCATAGATCTATCTTTAGTATTCGCGTCAATTAGGGGCCATTTCCCTAATTCTTAGCTTACCAGACTTGAAGGGGCGATATTCTATTTAATAATCTAACCATAGAATGTAGTTTCGCGTACTTGTGTCTATTTTGTAAAACATTTATAAAACTGCAAGTATTCTCATCCCAAAAATATTAGATTTTAAAAGTGGGACTATAACTCACTTTCACAGATTATCAATTCGTCGAGAATTAGACTTGACCACGGGTCGATTCACGAACCTATAATATATATATATATATATATATATATATATATATATATATATATATATATATATATATATATATATATATATATATATATATATATATATATATATATATATATATATATATATATATATATATATATATATATCAAAATATGATCGAAATATATTCACAACATTTTATTACATGTTGACGTTTTAAGTTGTTAAGTTAGCAGTCCAACGTTAGTAGTCCACAATTAGTAGTCCACAGTTAGTAGTACATCAATATATTTTCTCGAATCAATCCACGACCCAGTGTATACAAGTCTCAGACTCGATCACAACTAAATGTATATATATTATTTTGGAATCAACCTCAACCCTGTATAGCTAACTCGAGCATTACCGCATATAGAGTATCTATGGTTATTCCAAATAATATATATAGATGACGTCGATATGATATGTCAAAACATTGTATACATGTCTATGGTCTATCAAGATTACATAATATATGTTATATTACAAGTAAAATACAATATAATTAGTTAAGTTATGGTTAGTATAGATTTGTTATAAAATTTTCGTAGCTAAACTAGTAAATCTAACCAATTTTGTTTTACCCATAATTTCTTCGTTATAAATCTGTTTTGAGTGAATCAAGTTGCTATGGTTTCATAATGAACTGAAATTTATGAAACTAAATAGAAAAAGTATAAGTTTATAGTCAGAAATACAGGATACAAGTCATTTTTGAAAGAGGTAGTCATTTCCGTCGAAAGAACGACATCTTGATGACCATTTTGAAAAACATACTTTCACTTTGAGTTTAACCATGATTTTTGGATATAGTATCATGTTCATATGAAATATCATTTTTTCAGAAAACAAACTTCAAATTCAAAGATTAAGATAGTTTTTATTTTTCCAACCCAAAACAGCCCCCGGTTTTACTACAACGGCGTATGTCCGGTTTTACGGTGTTCTTCATGTTTCCAGGTTGTAAATCATTAAGTTAGCATATCATATAGACATAGAACATGTGTTTAGTTGATTTTAAAAGTTAAGTTAGAAAGATTAACTTTGTTTGTGAACAAGTTTAGAATCAACTAAACTATGTTCTAGTGATTACAAGTTTAAATCTTCGAATAAGATAGTTATATATATATATATATATATATATATATATATATATATATATATATATATATATATATATATATATATATATATGAATTGAATGATATTATGAATATCATTACTACCTTAAATATAGTAGGTAAACCTACTAGAAATGACAAGAATTAATCTTGAGCTTGAATGGATCTTTGATGGCTTGGAAGTTCTTGAAGAAGAATCATGACACGAAAATAATTTCAAGTAAGATTACTACTCGAATTAAGATAGTTTATAGTTATAGAAATCGAATCAAAGTTTGAATATGAATATTACCTTGAATAAGAAAGATAACCTACTATAAATAACAAAGGTTTCTTGGTCTTAGATGATTACTTAAAGTGGATTTGAAAGCTTGGAAGTAGACTTACAAACTTGAAAGTGTTCTTGATGTGTTCTTGAGTAGTTGTTTTGTAAGTTGATCTAGGTTATGATTTTTGAACTAGATTGAGCTAGATTTTGATGAAGATGATGAAGAACACTTAGAACATCAAGAGAAAACTTAAGAGAGAGTAGTTTGATGAATGGAAGTTGCAAAATGAAAGTGTTTATGGTTGCTGAGAAAAACGTGAATGAGCATGTGCATATAAGGTTCCATTAGTTTGTTGTTTTGTTAGATATTTCATGCTAGTTGCCAAATGATGGTTCTCACATGTTTAGGTAACTCATTAAGGCTGCTAAGAGTTAATCATTGAAGTGTATATACCAATATTATATACATCTAGAAGCTGTGTATTGTACGAGTACGAATACGGTTGCATACGAGTAGAATTGTTGATGAAATTGAATGAGAATGTAATTGTAAGCATTTTTGTTAAGTAGAAGTACTTTGATATGTGTCATGAAGTCTTTCAAAAGTGTAATGATACATACTAATATACTACATGTCTATACATTTTAACTGAGTCGTTAAGTCATCGTTAGTCGTTACATGTACATGTTGTTTTGGAACCTTTAAGTTAACAATTTCATTAAATGTAATTAATCCCATTGTTATTATATCTAATGAGATGTTGAATTGTTACATTATCATGATAACATGATGTACTAATATATCTTAATATGATATATAAATATTAGGACATTATTACAACGATAATCGTTACATATATATATCGTTTTGAATTTCTTAAGTTAGTAGTCTTGTTTTATGTATAAAGTTCATTGTTAATATACATAATGAGATACTTACTTATCATTTCATCATGTTAAACATATATATATATGTTCAAATATATCATATCATGTCATATACAAGTTATAACGTTCGTGAATCATCGGACAAACTGGGTGGTCAAACGTTAACACAAAATCCATTTCAATTAATCAAGTCCTAACAAGTTTGATTGCTTAATATGTTGAAAACATTTATTCATGTAAATATTAATCTCATATAATATATAATCATGGAAATGTTCGGGTCACTACACCTGGGACTTTCGGAAAGTTGATTTTCAGATAGTTCGGTTCGATTAGATGACTTTTCATTTAAGAATCGCCTAAATCCGATATACGGTTTAGGATTTATAGCCTTCTGAAAAGCACTGCGCCTTAGTAATGACGTGCTGAAAATTCTGACCTACTCGCGCTTGAACCGTCGCCACGGTCAAACGACATCGAGTTAGGATCTGAAAATTGGACAGCGGTAAGAGGACTCACATACGGAGCCTTGTCCACTGACCACGCATCTTTTTGGTTTGTATAGAGGTTGTAGCAGCTGTCCGAAGTCAGCCTTTTATTTCGATCTCTATTCGTGTTGAAAACTTACTTTATCCTTTACGAATGATGATAATGATGATGATACTTAAGACTTAACTTAATTACTTTTAAACTTTTGGGGTCAATTTACTGACTTAGTAACCATTGACTTAGGTTGCGGACCTTTTGGATCGACCAACTTACTTGTTTGGACCGACTTACTACTTGCTTACATTTTCGTATCGATTTTACCGCACATTCACTGTGAGTTATAGCTCCTTTTTTACTTTAACTATTTTTGGGACTGAGAATACATGCGCTTTTTATGTTTTACATACTAGACATGATTACTTAAACTTTATATATGTGTGGGTGACATAACGGCACAAAGATTCCCCTTAGCTCGGTAGCGTTTAGTCATTGGTTTATGAACCGGTGAACGCGAATCTTAGATATGGATCCATAGGGTTTGACATCCCCACTCGGGCTAGTCGCGCTAGCATTCAACGGGTATTTAATACTTCGTAAACTTACGCACTCGCCAAGTGTACTTTCGGGGGGTGATATTTATACTTGTTAAGTTAGTTACCGGGTGCCCACGGATAAGCATATACTTTATCATACTGATTTGAAATACTGATTTGAAATGCTGATTTGAAGCACTGAAATCTCGTGGTCTACACTACATTACTGATTACAAACAAACTATAGCTCACCAACATTCGTGTTGACATTTTTAAGCATGTATTTCTCAGGTGCTTAGACGTTGTTGCTTCTGCGGTTAGACTTGCTATAACAACTCGGAAATTTCCGATTAAATTTAAACCTAATTTCGACTAATTCCAACGATTCACGAACAATTATTTAAAAATAATTACGTATTAGTATTATTATTAATATTATCATTAATTATTTTATATCATTTACAATCATTATTATTATCAGTATTATAATTGTTATTATTAATAATTATCATTATCATAAATATAATTACTAATATATTATTAATATTATTAGTATTAGTATTAATACTTAACATTAATATTAAAATAATGAAATATCATTATTATTATTATTATTATTATTATTATTATTATTATTATTATTATTATTATTATTATTATTATTATTATTATTATTATTATTACTAGAATTATTAAAAATTCTATAAATATTATTATTACCATTATAAAACAATTTATTAATATTTTCATTAATATAATTATTATTATTATTATTAAGTAGTATTATTATTATCATTAGTATTATTATAAGTATTACTAATATTATTATTATTATTAATATGATTAGTATTCTTATTATTATTATTATTATTAGCATTTTTATTATATTCATAAATATTATTAAAATAATACAGATATATATAAAATTTTTCTGAATACAACAGATACCTAATTTAGGTATATCACGATTGAATTTTTATATATTTTTTGTATCTGATCGAGCTTTATATTTTTTTATTCATTCTTTTTCTTCTTGATTGGAAACCTGACTGGATTATGGTCGATTATTAGCTCACTATACAACAAATTTGATTGATTATATGTACCACAATCAACTGATTCAAACACCAACTGCAATTCATAAACTAAACAGAAAAAAAATAATATATAAACTCGTAAACTCTGTTAATGTTTCATTTATCAAAAACCTCGAATTCGAATCGTTTTACAAAATGTAATATTGTAGTTTTGTTAGGAATCCTCTAGTAAACTATCTGCAAAATCCTAGGTTCTAATTCATTATAGCAAGCTTTAATTTTCGAGTCAAAGTTAGTTTTTCAAAAGTCAAACGATTTGTTCATCATGAAATTCGGATTCGTTTTTATATTTCAAGTTCAATTGATTGCTCAGAAAGTTTCAAAGAACGATTTACTACCACTTTCGTGTTGAAATCTTAATCTAAAACGATCACAATTTTAAATTTAGCATTTGAGTTTTTTTTATTTCGAACAGCTGTTGCTGTTCTTAGTATTTTTTTATTTTTTTTTTTCACGTTTAGTAAATTAGTAAATCAGTCATAAATCGTTTATGGAACCATTTAACATCCTAAATTCGATTTGGTAACTATAATTAAGGTTTAAAGGATTGGGTCGATTTAGATTTGGGAAGAAGATGAAGAAACAGAAAAATAAGATATATATATATATATATATATATATATATATATATATATATATATATATATATATATATATATATATATATATATATATATATATATATATATATTTAGGTTCGTTTAAATTCAGAAAAACAAAAATAGCTGGATGGTTTGAGGTATTGACGGGTTAACGAGAGGTCGCAGGTTCGAGCCTCGTCTATGGCATTTTTTATAAAAAAAGGGCTTATTTAAGGTAGTTTTCTTTATTATTATTATTATTATTATTATTATTATTATTATTATTATTATTATTATTATTATTCTAATTATTATTAATATTAGTTTTATCATGACTTGAATAAGTATTACAAGTATTATTATTATTGTTATTATTGTTATTAATAAGTATTACTATTATTATTAATATTAACATGATCACTAAAATATCTATTAAAACTATAATTATTATTAAACTTATCATTATTATTAAAAATAAGTTTTTTGCTAAAACTATCATCTTTACTTTTTAATTATTAGTAAACCTATCATTTGTATTAAAATTACTATTATTACCATTATTATTATAATTATTAGTAAATCATTATTATCAAAACTATCATTTTTAATAATAAATATTTTGTACATCGAATATACTTATTTCATATACTACAATTATATTTCATATAGTTATATATCAAACATATTAACATTTTTATATAAATATTCATATATAACAAACTAGGTATTTTTAATATAATACTAACCAAATATGAATTAATATAACTATATAAATATTTATCATTTTAAATATATATACACAAATTAAATATATATAATATATAATATAAGTTATAATATGTGAAATTGTTCAATTACGATTACATGTTTTAATATATATAAAACTGATATAGGTTCGTGAATCCGAGGTCAACTCTGTACTTGTTCAGTGCCATCATATGCATATTTACTACAAACTATCGTATCGTATCGTGAGTTCATTTGCTCCCTTTTTATCTATATTTTTGGGCTGAGAATACATGCACTATTTTTATAACTGTTTTACACGTTAGACACAAGTACTCAAACTTTTATGCTATATACGTGCTTTGTCATGCTAAATCCCTGCCGTAATATTGTTAATTGCTGAGGTATAAGATGCAAACTTAGTTATTATGAATAGAACTATTGGGAGTAACATCTCGCACTGTTGACCTCGGGTCAGTTGGTGGTATAATAATGATCTCGACAATTACATATGTATTGTCTCGGGGTAAAATCGTTTAGTTTTGATATTATACGCTCATGGCATACTTTTGATATACATGATATATCGTCTTTTATTAAATCTTGTGATCTATTACTGAAATCATTATTTATGACAAACCTATGAACACACTCAACCTCGTGTTGACTTTTTAAGCATGTTTATTCTCAGGTACTTAAATATTGCTTCCGCTGTATATCTGCTGCTTTGATGATGATTTCTTGCCATGCTTGGAGTCTTCATGCATTACTTACCAATTCATTTAAAAACACTTAATGCTCTAAATACAATGTAATCTATTTAACTTCCGCTACAAAAACTCAATAAAACGTCTCATATAGAGTCGTTCTCATTTATACAACTGTGATTTGATATAATTAGTCACTAATACCTCAGGCCCTATTTGGGGGTGTGACAGATTGGTATCAGAGCAGACTGTTGTAGAGAACCAGGATTGCATTTTATGTGTACCTTATACAATTAGGTACCTTAGCAATGTAAGACTACAACTTTACTTGACCATAGTGCCTTTAATTGTTGCCTTTAATTGTTAAACGCTACACTATACCTTAGAAACTATGCTTATTAAATTCTTTAATCTTTCTTAGAATGCCAAGCCAATCTAAGAACTCTGCTCACTCTCCTAAGTACTATCCAATTCCGCCACCACATTTAAATGCGACACCGTTCTCAACATTCCTTTGTCATCTATCTTAGTTTTTTGTATTACATATGTATTACATGAAATATTATCCATGATTCTTGAAATCTCTAGTATTCATATTCATTACTTTCAAAATCTTTGCTTTCTCGTTATTTTTTATCATTGAATTTTCTTGACGAGTGGCGTCTACGAAACTCTAGAATGGAAGGGTTTGGATTACCGATTTAAAGGATCCTATAGCTCAAGCCCCTAGACCTGAATAGGCCATTACGAATTGAAAGTATTTAATCAAAAGTATATCTATCAATCCTTATTGGAAATCATTTGCTTAATAATTAAAGTCTCGGCACGTCATACTGCGATTATTGCATAGATGATGTACAGACAAATTCATATCTTATCATATCTATCCCAGTAAACTTTGTCTAACACTTTTCCTAAATTTTCTCCGTAAATTACGGAAATCTTTTGCTATATATACTTATTCAAAGAAACGAATATATCATTCAGTATCCAGCACTCATTTCATATCAAACCCTACTCCAAACACATAATATGGATTCCTCGAACTCCTCGAGCTCCAATGGCAGCGTAACCGGAACGAACGAACCAATCAGTCATCATCTATTCTGGATGAATTGGGGATGGGTTCGTAGTCGACTCAATCAATGGAGGCAAGAAGAAGATGATCCCTTCCACCAAGCCAATTCACCTCTTGGTGAAGAACCTGAAGCGCTTACCGGCGAACCAGTCCGAAACACCATTTTCTCTCTTCTTTCCAGGGTATCCCGTCACGATTATATAATATCGAAGATTTTAGATCTTATTCACCCCTTGTTCCAACCGCCAATCATCCCGGAATAGTAGAAGAAGTTAACGAGCTTCGCGCTCGAGTGGTGGCTCTGGAGAATATGGTGCAAATTCTACAAGCATCAGCAGCATAACCAGCACCACCAGTACCAGCAATACCGCCAACATCACCAAAACTGCAAGCACTGAAAGCACCAGCAGCATCACAAGCTTCGCAAACTCCGAAACTACTGAAGACAGCAACACCATAGATATCAAGGAATATTAGTAATAATGAGTTAAGATGTATTAACTCATTCTTCCTGAAGAATTATATATGTATACCATATATATATATATATATATATATATATATATATATATATATATATATATATATATATATATATATATATATATATATATATATATATATATATATATATATATATATATGGTTTGGAACAATAATAAATCTTTTCATACTAAGCTATTACTTGTGAATCTTAACTAGTATGTCCTACTTGGTTAATTCATATCACTAATATGCTATGATGTACATCCTTCGTTAATGACTTAACAATCGTTAATCACTGCTTCAACACAATAATCTTCATTTCATAATAAACCAAATGTGTTATTCGAATACATGTTTGGTTTTACACTTCTATTTTCAATGTAATCGAAACTCTCTAGAAAACATCAGTCGTGCCTTGCAAATTTCACAAGAATTCCACAAGCACCAACATCATATATCGAGGTATATCAATAACAATAAACGATGAAGTATTGATTCATAACTTCATTAAAGAAATATTCCGCGATGATTATGTAATCTCTAAAGTTTTAGAGATTAGTTATCCTCGTTTCAACCGAAAATCAAATGAGTTTAATATTATATTAACTCATTAAATCCATAATTACATCTGAAGGAAGATATATATGTACGTATATTTTCATAAAGATTGTAATTAAAATTTTTTTTGTACAAACTGTTAATTGTGAAAATATTTTAACGGGTAGGTAATACCCAAAAAATATTTATATCTCACATTAATATGTTACATTGTACATTCTTCAAAATTCTTGAAAACACCTCAGAACTATAACCAATGATTCAGATTCATTAAACGTTGAGAATGCTGACGAAACAGCAAAAGCTGTAGAGGATCTTAATGATCAAAAGCTTGATAATAAAGAATGGTACGATGGAGAAGCTCAAAATAAAACTTGGTACCCATGAAGGAGGTTGTTGATAAATCACGAAGATTAAACATATAACCAAAGAATCTAGATGATTCAATTTTTGAAGGAAATTACAGAAGATCTTCTTACTTATCTTAAATCCTTACAGAAGAATTTTCCTCATTATCATTTGATCTTAGAAAATTCTAAGATGCCATCGTATCTTTCGTTATAAATATCCTCTATATTTCTGAAGATATCTTCATAACGATTCTTGTCCGCAATTAATTATATCTTTGCGATATCTTTATTACATTATAAAAGAAACTGTTTTAGTTTCTATATTCTGTAAAATTCATGTTTAAATTTTGAATGATTTGAAGTAGTGTTGGGAATTGAAGAATGAGTTAGTATAATATAATGGCGTCAGGCCAACGTGATTATATTACAGTAAGTCATGCTAAATTTCTAATGGAAGATGATGATTCGTAAACAATACCGTCATCATTTTCCATGTTACATGACTCTTACATTCTACTTAATCTCTGAACATATCAAGAACATATATTCTTGATAGTTCTATCCTCAGTAATTCTAGTAATTTAACAAATTAAATCATGATATTACGTTCCTTTCTGCTTAGAACAGTAGGTCCATTCCGAAATTCACATCTGTGAATTTTGGACCATTACTTGCTTTATAAAAGCATGAAACTTCGACATATAAGGGAAAATATAAAGCCCGATAACAACACCGAAATTACAAACCGTGTATATCATTGCGTATAGCAATATAATGACACGGGAGAACTAAAAACACAATAAATCCAAGAGCATAGTAGAAGTAAACTGACTCTTCTGGCAACAGATGAAAAAGAAGCACGATAGATATAAAAGTCAGGATTATATCTAGAATTAGAACTGGATGAAGCATACTGACGAATCTTTTGAAAGTATGAATTGAGAAAGAAAGTATAGAAGTGGTGAAGATTATGAAACGGAAGAAGCTAATTTATAGCAAAATTTCAGACACAGCAATCAAGGCAATTTACCACATTTAATCAAAGAAAATCTCAAATTTCTTAATTTTCGGAGAATCAAATCTTATAGATTACGAAGATTTCTTTAATTCCTTGAATCCCGGAAATCAATCGTGACTACGTCAAAAGTTAAAGCAAACAGATATTTCCTCATCTTAATCTTTTACGATAGCTTCGTTTATACCCTTCCTATAATCGAATCATTTCATCGATATTACCCAATGTTGATAGAACTCTATTTTTCAACTCATATTCATCATTCTTGTTGTAAACAATGGCGATCTCTATCAAATTTCATGACCGTAATTTCCACGAACTCCTCTCTATTTTGTCTACCCTAATATTGTGGCATAAACGCTCAAGGTTTAAATGAGCTCAATATTATTCATAACACATTTCATATGTACTGAAATGCTTGTATACCGTCATCATCTCTTCTAAGAAAACCTAATCAATGACACTCGTGTTAATCCTTTATATAACCTCCGCATAAATAATAAAATGCACTTCGTAGAATTTATGGATCATATGATTTAAAACGCTCGAAACAAAATAATATTCTATCCGTTGGAATTCATGCAAGGCCCCGAGTATACCTGGGAACGTGAAAACCAAATAAAACAAAAATATCCTCACCTATTTATAAACAACGCCGACTGATGGCAATAACTAAATTTTGGGACGAAATTTATTTTAACGGGTAGGTACTATAACAACCCGGAAATTTTCAAATAAATTTAAACCTAACTTCGACTAATTCCAACGATTCACGAACAATTATTTAAAAATAATTACGTATTAGTATTATTATTAATATTATCATTATTATTTTATATCATTTACAATCATTATTATTATCAGTATTATAATTGTTATTATTAATAATTATCATTATCATAAATATAATTACTAATATATTATTAATATTAATATTATTAGTATTAGTATTAATACTTAACATTAATATTAAAATAATGAAATATCATTATTATTATTATTATTATTATTATTATTATTAATATTATTATTACTAGAATTATTAAAAATTCTATAAATATTATTATTACCATTATAAAACAATTTATTAATATTTTCATTAATATAAAAATTATTATTATTAAGTAGTATTATTATTATCATTAGTATTATTATAAGTATTACTAATATTATTATTATTATTAATATGATTAGTATTATTATTATTATTAGCATTTTTATTATATTCATTAATATTATTAAAATAGTACAGATATATATAAAAATTTTCTGAATACAACAGATACCTAATTTAGGTATATCACGATTGAATTTTTATATTTTTTTTTATCTGATCGAGCTTTATATTTTTTATTCATTCTTTTTCTTCTTGATTGGAAACCTGACTGGATTATGGTCGATTATTAGCTCACTATACAACAAATTTGATTGATTATATGTACCACAATCAACTCATTCAAACACCAAATGCAATTCATAAAACTAAACAGAAAAAAAATATATATATATAAACTCGTAAACTCTGTTAATGGTTCATTTTTCAAAAACCTCGAATTCGAATCGTTTTCCAAAATGTAATATTGCAGTTTTGTTAGGAATCCTCTAGTAAAACTATGTGCAAAATCCTAGGTTCCAATTCATTATACCAAGCTTTAATTTTCGAGTCAAAGTTAGTTTTTCAAAAGTCAAACGATTTGTTCATCATGAAATTCGGATTCGTTTTTGTATTTCAAGTTCAATTGATTGCTCAGAAAGTTTCAAAGAACGATTTACTACCACTTTCGTGTTGAAATGTCAATCTAAATCGATCACAATTTTAAATTTAGCATTTGAGTTTTTTTTTTATTTCGAACAGCTGCTGTTGTTCTTAGTATTTTTTTTATTTTTTTCGCGTTTAGTAAATTAGTAACTCGGTCATAAATCGTTTATGGAACCATTTAACATCCTAAATTCGATTTGGTAACTATTATTAAGGTTTAAAGGATTGGGTCGATTTAGATTTGGGAAGAAGATGAAGAAACAGAAAAATAAGATATATATATATATATATATATATATATATATATATATATATATATATATATATATATATATATATATATATATATATATATATATATAGGTTCGTTTAAATTCAGAAAAATAAAAATAGCTGGATGGTTTGAGGAATTGACGGGTTAACGAGAGGTTGCGGGTTCGAGCCTCGTCTTTGGCATTTTTTTTTAAAAAAGGGCTTATTTGAGGTAGTTTTCTTTTTATTATTATTATTATTATTATTATTATTATTATTATTATTATTATTATTATTATTATTATTATTATTATTAGTTTTATCATGACTTGAATAAGTATTACAAGTATTATTATTGTTATTATAGTTATTAATAAGTATTACTATTATTATTAATATTAACATGATCACTAAAATATCTATTAAAACTATAATTATTATTAAACTTATCAGTATTATTAAAAATATCATTTTTGCTAAAACTATCATCTTTACTTTTTAATTATTAGTAAAACTATCATTTGTATTAAAATTACTATTATTACCATTATTATTATAATTATTAGTAAATCATTATTATCGAAACTATCGCTTTTTACTAATAACTATTTTGTACATCGAATAAACTTATTTCATATACTACAATTATATTTCATATAATTATATATCAAACATATTAACATTTTTATATAAATATTCATATATAACAAACTAGGTATTTTTAATATAATACTAACCAAATATGAATTAATATAACTATATAAATATTTATCATTTTAAATACATATGCACAAATTAAATATATATAATATATAATATAAGTTATAATATGTGAAATTGTTCACTTACGATTACATGTTTTAATATATATAAAACTGATATAGGTTCGTGAATCCGAGGTCAACTCTGTACTTGTTCAGTGCCATCATATGCATATTTACTACAAACTATCGTATCGTATCGTGAGTTCATTTGCTCCCTTTTTATCTATATTTTTGGGCTGAGAATACATGCACTATTTTTATAACTATTTTACACGTTAGACACAAGTACTCAAACTTTTATGCTATATACGTGCTTTGTCATACTAAATCTCTTCCGTAATATCGTTAATTGCTGAGGTATAAGATGCAAACTTAGTTATTATGAATAGCGCTATTGGGAGTAACGTCTCGCACTGTTGACCTCAGGTCAATTGGTGGTATAATAATGATCTCGACAATTACATATGTATTGTCTCGGGGTAAAATCGTTTAGTTTTGATATTATACGCTCATGGCATACTTTTGATATACATGATATATCGTCTTTTATTAAATCTTGTGATCTATTACTGAAATCATTATTTATGAAAAACCTATGAACTCACTCAACCTCGTGTTGACTTTTTAAGCATGTTTATTCTCAGGTACTTAAATATTGCTTCCGCTGTATATCTGCTGCTTTGATGATGATTTCTTGCCATGCTTGGAGTCTTCATGCATTACTTACCAATTCATTTAAAAACACTTAATGCTCTAAATACAACGTAATCTATTTATCTTCCGCTGCAAAAACTCAATAAAACGTCTCATATAGAGTAGTTCTCGTTTATACAACTGTGATTTGATATAATTAGTCACAAATACCCCATGCCCTATTTGGGGGTGTGACACTTGCTGTTATAGTCTTGATGTTATAAACTTGCTGTTTCAGACTCGCTGTGTTAGACTTCCGATGCATTGTTTAGAGATGTCTCAATCATGGAACTTTTATTTTGCATTCACAACTTATGATATTTACGAGCTATGGTTTTGTAATGACCTTTGTGTCACGTACTTATGTTAATGCTTTCTATTCATAGAAGCACGTTATCTTTTATAAAACATTTGACGTTGGTAAAGACGTTATCTTTTCATGAATGCAAAACTTGTTTTAAAACAGCATGTAGTGTTGTAACCGTGTGATGGACCTATTGTTGATGATCTGTACACATTGATTTTGTACGGGGCATCACAGAAAGTGTTTTCACTCCAGCGTTGAATTGGAACACCGATAATATTTAACCAAACCATACGACAATCAGGACAGTAGTCTTCATCCCAATGACGTACCTTATGGAGCCATTTTCTCAAAGGGTGATTTTCCTGATCAACCACCTTACTTGCAGCAACACGTGAGTTGAAGATGATCATGATACTAAGGCCCCCAACCACCTTGATATGCAGGTCGTTGAACCCTTCTTCTACATAGATATTTTGCAAGTTCCTAAGGATCTTGTAGCTTTTTGCATCGCAGATGATTGCCCTATCGAGTAACTCTTGGTTTCCACTGTTATCCTCAATAAAAACGAGCTTCTCTTTCTACCTGTCACCTTCGTTATTATTATGAGATTCATACGCATCCTTTCGCCTTTTGTTTAACCTATCCCTCAAATCATCCATATCCCCGAGCTCATCGCCGTCTTTCCTTCTACCATTTAACTGTAGTGACCCGAACTTTTCCATGTTTATATATATTAATTGAGATTGATATTTACATGATTAAATGTTTCCAACATGTTAAGCAATCAAACTTGTTAAGACTTGATTAATTGAAATATGTTTCATATAGACAGTTGACCACCCAAGTTGACCGGTGATTCACGAACGTTAAAACTTGTAAAAACTATATGATGACATATATATGGATATATATATAGTTAACATGATACTATGATAAGTAAACATATCATTAAGTATATTAACAATGAACTACATATGTAAAAACAAGACTACTAACTTAATGATTTTTAAACGAGACATATATGTAACGATTATCGTTGTAAAGACATTTAATGTATATATATCATATTAAGAGATATTCATACATGATAATATCATGATAATATAATAATTTAAAATCTCATTTGATATTATAAACATTGGGTTAACAACATTTAACAAGATCGTTAACCTAAAGGTTTCAAAACAACACTTACATGTAACGACTAACGATGACTTAACGACTCAGTTAAAATGTATATACATGTAGTGTTTTAATATGTATTTATACACTTTTGAAAGACTTCAATACACTTATCAAAATACTTCTACTTAACAAAAATGCTTACAATTACATCCTCGTTCAGTTTCATCAACAATTCTACTCGTATGCACCCGTATTCGTACTCGTACAATACACAGCTTTTAGATGTATGTACTATTGGTATATACACTCCAATGATCAGCTCTTAGCAGCCCATGTGAGTCACCTAACACATGCGGGAACCATCATTTGGCAACTAGCATAAAATATCTCATAAAATTACAAAAATATGAGTAATCATTCATGACTTATTTACATGAAAACAAAATTACATATCTTTTATATCTAATCCATACACCAACGACCAAAAACACCTACAAACACTTTCATTCTTCAATTTTCTTCATCTAATTGATCTCTCTCAAGTTCTATCTTCAAGTTCTAAGTGTTCTTCATAAATTCCATAAGTTCTAGTTTCATAAAATCAAGAATACTTTCAAGTTTGCTAGCTCACTTCCAATCTTATAAGGTGATCATCCAACCTCAAGAAATCTTTTTTTCTTACAGTAGGTTATCATTATAATACAAGGTAATAATCATATTCAAACTTTGGTTCAATTTCTATAACTATAACAATCTTATTTCAAGTGATGATCTTACTTGAACTTGTTTTCGTGTCATGATTCTGCTTCAAGAACTTCGAGCCATCCAAGGATCCGTTGAAGCTAAATCCATTTTTCTCTTTCCAGTAGGTTTATCCAAGGAACTTAAGGTAGTAATGATGTTCATAACATCATTCGATTCATACATATAAAGCTATCTTATTCGAAGGTTTAATCACTAGAACATAGTTTAGTTAATTCTAAACTTGTTCACAAACAAAAGTTAATCCTTCTAACTTGACTTTTAAAATCAACTAAACACATGTTCTATATCTATATGATATGCTAACTTAATAATTTAAAACCTGGAAACACGAAAAACACCGTAAAACTGGATTTACGCCGTCGTAGTAACACCGCGGGCTGTTTTGGGTTAGTTAATTAAAAACTATGATAAACTTTGATTTAAAAGTTGTTATTCTGAGAAAATGATTTTTATTATGAACATGAAACTATATCCAAAATTTATGGTTAAACTCAAAGTGAAAGTATGTTTTCTAAAATGGTCATCTAGACGTCGTTCTTTCGACTGAAATGACTACCTTTACAAAAACGACTTGTAACTTATTTTTCCAACTATAAACCTATACTTTTTCTGTTTAGATTCATAAAATAGAGTTCAATATGAAACCATAGCAATTTGATTCACTCAAAACGGATTTAAAATGAAGAAGTTATGGGTAAAACAAGATTGGATAATTTTTCTCATTTTAGCTACGTGAAAATTGGTAACAAATCTATTCCAACCATAACTTAATCAACTTGTATTGTATATTATGTAATCTTGAGATACCATAGACACGTATACAATGTTTCGACCTATCATGTCGACACATCTATATATATTTCGGAACAACCATAGACACTCTATATGTGAATGTTGGAGTTAGCTATACAGGGTTGGGGTTGATTTCAAAATATATATAGTTTGAGTTGTGATCAATACTGAGATACGTATACACTGGGTCGTGGATTGATTCAAGATAATATTTATCGATTTATTTCTGTACATCTAACAGTGGACAACTAGTTGTAGGTTACTAACGAGGACAGCTGACTTAATAAACTTAAAACATCAAAATATATTAAAAGTGTTGTAAATATATTTTGAACATACTTTGATATATATGTATATATTGTTATAGGTTCGTGAATCAACCAGTGGCCAAGTCTTACTTCCCGACGAAGTAAAAATCTGTGAAAGTGAGTTATAGTCCCACTTTTAAAATCTAATATTTTTTGGGATGAGAATACATGCAGGTTTTATAAATGATTTACAAAATAGACACAAGTACATGAAACTACGTTCTATGGTTGAATTATCGAAATCGAATATGCCCCTTTTTATTAAGTCTGGTAATCTAAAAATTAGGGAACAGACACCCTAATTGACGCGAATCCTAAAGATAGATCTATTGGGCCTAACAAACCCCATCCAAAGTACCGGATGCTTTAGTACTTCGAAATTTATATCATATCCGAAGGGTGTCCCGGAATGATGGGGATATTCTTATATATGCATCTTGTTAATGTCGGTTACCAGGTGTTCACCATATGAATGATTTTTATCTCTATGTATGGGATGTGTATTGAAATATGAAATCTTGTGGTCTATTATTATGATTTGATATATATAGGTTAAACCTATAACTCACCAACATTTTTGTTGACGTTTTAAGCATGTTTATTCTCAGGTGATTATTAAGAGCTTCCGCTGTTGCATACTTAAATAAGGACGAGATTTGGAGTCCATGCTTGTATGATATTGTGTAAAAACTGCATTCAAGAAACTTATTTTGTTGTAACATATTTGTATTGTAAACCATTATGTAATGGTCGTGTGTAAACAGGATATTTTAGATTATCATTATTTGATAATCTACGTAAAGCTTTTTAAACCTTTATTGATGAAATAAAGGTTATGGTTTGTTTTAAAATGAATGCAGTCTTTGAAAAACGTCTCATATAGAGGTCAAAACCTCGCAACGAAATCAATTAATATGGAACGTTTTTAATCAATAAGAACGGGACATTTCAGTTGGTATCAGAGCGTTGGTCTTAGAGAACCAGAATTTTGCATTAGTGTGTCTTATCGAGTTTGTTAGGATGCATTAGTGAGTCTGGACTTCGACCGTGTTTACTTGAAAAATGATTGCTTAACAAATTTTGTTGGAAACTATATATTTTTAACATGTGAATATTATGTGATATATTAATCTCTTAACGCGTTTGATATTATGTGATAGATGTCTACCTCTAGAACAAGTCCCATTGACTCACCTAATAATAATGAAGAGTCAAATATAAATTGGAATGATTCGTGGACTGATTCACAAGTTCCCGAAGAGGAACCGGAAGAAGAGTCGGAACCGGAAGAAGAATCGGAACCGGAAGAAGAATCGGAACCAGATGAAGAAATAGAACCGGTGGGGGAAATAATAAAACAGTTAAGTAAAAGAAAATCCTCAACCAACCGACCAAGGTTAATTATGGTCAATGGTGTTTCTGCCAAGGAAGCAAAATATTGGGAGGATTACCAATTCTCCGATGAATCGGATTCCGACGAGAATTCCGATGATGTTATAGAAATTACCCCAACTGAATTTAAAAAGGCCAAAGAAAATAATAAGGGAAAGGGCATAAAAATAGAGAAATCTAATTCCAACCCCGATGAACTTTATATGTATCGTCAACCCCCGAAGTCCTTAAGTTGTAACAATGACCCGGGAACCTCTAAACCACCAGGTTTTTCTAAACCAATGTGGAAAACGACGGCTCGTATTAGGGGAACATCATATATCCCTAGAAACTTGGCAAAACGAACCAAAACCGAAGAAGAAGAAACAAGCGAGTCGGAATAAGATAGTTGTATTCGTGTGGTGTAATATATGTAATATAATGTGCTTATGCTTTATGATATATGTAAAAATTGCTTGTATTAATAAGTATTTTTTTTTATGAATCTAACTCTTGTCTATTTTACAGTATAAAAACACAAAATGGATAGACAACCCAATATTTTAAGAGACCTACCCGGAGACATGATTGATGAAATCTTGTCTAGAGTCGGTCAGAATTCTTCGACACAACTATTTAAGGCGAGATCAGTTTGTAAGACATTCGAAGAACGTTCCAAGAATGCCTTGGTTTATAAAAGGCTTTCGTTCGAAAGATGGGGGATATCACATTGGGAAATCCATAAGTTACGATGTGTTTACTTTGACGCATATATTGCGGGGAACCCAAATGCTATTTTACGCAATGGGTTAAGAAATTATTTTGACTCAATATATCCGAATATTGGACTTCGTGATTTAGAAAAAGTGGCTAACATGCAACATAAAGAAGCATGTTATGCTTACGGATTAGTAATGTTCGCTTCTCACCAAAGTGAGAACAAGAACATCGGGCTACAACTATTAAACAAAACGTTCCCACAAGTGACGGAGTCGGTAATTGGGGTAAGAAATGAGGTTTTTAGATTGTTACGGGACTATTGGACATTACGTAACCCTCGTCCCTTTGACGACATTACAACACGCTGTCTTATCAATGGCCATAACGGTTATGTTCCACAAGACCAAGGATGGGAAGTAGTCTTAGTAAAACCAGAATGCATGACTTGTTTCTGGACGTATGAATTACGTGTCTTTATTACCTTTGCTGAACGACTTGTGTACTAGCTAGAATTATCTTCACAACTATCTTATATCAAAGTTATTGTGTGCTATATTTCATGCTTTATGTAAAATAAGCGGTATTGTAAGTTTGTAAAATATTGTATAAAAGTTTGAACGCGAAATATTATTATAATCAGTTTTTCATATAGAATTGTAGTAGTTGAATTGTATATTAGCTACTAAGTATGAACTTAACGGGTAGGTACTACCCGAATTTAAACTTATAAAACGCTAATATGAAGAAAAAGCTTTTATAAATGAGTTCATATTATGCTACGAAATACTATTAACTACTCTTAATATTCTGTATGATTAACTTGTTCCATTTGATAATTTTGAAGGAAATGGCACCGACTACTCGACACACCGTGAATATGAATGAAGAGGAATTTCGTACTTTTCTAGCTTCAAACATAGCCGCAGTACAGGCTGCGCTACATACCAACAATAACCTTGGATCTAGCAGTACAGGAAATCGTGTAGGATGCACCTACAAAGAATTCACTGCCTGCAAACCTTTGGAATTTAATGGAACCGAAGGACCGATCGGATTGAAACGGTGGACCGAGAAGGTCGAATCGGTGTTTGCCATAAGTAAGTGTACTGAAGAGGACAAAGTGAAGTACGCTACGTATACCTTCACAGGTTCTACGTTAACATGGTGGAATACCTATCGAGAGCAAGTGGGACAAGACGATGCGTACGCACTACCGTGGTCAGC
This sequence comes from Rutidosis leptorrhynchoides, assembly GCF_046630445.1. Classification (NCBI taxonomy): domain Eukaryota; kingdom Viridiplantae; phylum Streptophyta; class Magnoliopsida; order Asterales; family Asteraceae; genus Rutidosis; species Rutidosis leptorrhynchoides. The sequence goes on from NC_092337.1 coordinate 26,138,762, forward strand.
ATTCAAGCACTTGATGAACGAGAAGTACCGTCCCAGAACCGAGGTCAATAAGCTCAAGATAGAACTTAGAGGGTTACGAACCCAAGGATTTGATATTACCACGTACGAAAGACGATTCACAGAATTGTGCCTATTGTGTCCGGGAGCATTCGAAGATGAGGAAGAGAAGATCGATGCGTTTGTGAAAGGATTACCGGAATGAATCCAAGAAGATATAAGTTCACGCGAGCCCGCCTCCATACAACAGGCATGTAGAATGGCTCACAAACTAGTGAACCAGATTGAAGAAAGAATTAAAGAACAGACTGCTGAAGAGGCCAATGTGAAGCAAGTCAAAAGAAAGTGGGAGGAAAATGGTGATAAGAATCACCAATACAACAACAACAGCAATTACAACAATAATCGCAACAATTATCCCAACAATCGCAACATCAATCGCAACTACAACAAATGGCCCACCACCACCAACAACAACAACAACAACAACAACAGCAACTACAACAATCATCCCAACAACAATAATAACCGCAACAACAACAACAACAATCAGAAGCAGCTATGCCAAAGGTGTGAAAAGAATCACTCGGGGTTCTGCACCAAATTTTGCAACAAGTGTAAAAGAAATGGTCATAGCGCGGCGAAGTGTGAGGTCTACGGACCAGGGGTTAATAGAACGAAAGGAACAAATGGTGTCGGAACGAGTAATGGTGGAGCAAGTAGTGTCGGAGCAAGTTATGCCAATGTAGTTTGTTATAAATGTGGAAAACCGGACCACATTATTAGAAATTGCCCGAACCAGGAGAACACGAATGGACAAGGCCGTGGAAGAGTTTTCAATATTAATGCGGCAGAGGCACAAGAAGACCCGGAGCTTGTTACGGGTACGTTTCTTATTGACAATAAATCTGCTTACGTTTTATTTGATTCGGGTGCGGATAGAAGCTATATGAGTAGAGATTTTTGTGCTAAATTAAGTTGTCCATTGACGCCTTTGGATAGTAAATTTTTACTCGAATTTGCAAATGGTAAATTAATTTCAGCAGATAATATATGTCGGAATCGAGAAATTAAACTGGTTAGCGAAACATTTAAGATTGATTTGATACCATTAGAGTTAGGGAGTTTTGATGTGATAATCGGTATGGACTGGTTGAAAGAAGTGAAAGCGGAGATCGTTTGTTACAAAAATGCAATTCGCATTATACGAGAAAAAGGAAAACCCTTAATGGTGTACGGAGAAAAGGGCAACACGAAGCTACATCTTATTAGTAATTTGAAGGCACAAAAACTAATAAGAAAAGGTTGCTATACTGTTCTAGCACACGTCGAGAAAGTACAAACTGAAGAAAAGAGCATCAATGATGTTCCCGTCGCAAAAGAATTTCCTGATGTATTTCTGAAAAAATTACCGGGATTACCCCCACATCGATCCGTTGAATTTCAAATAGATCTTGTACCAGGGGCTGCACCAATAGCTCGTGCTCCATACAGACTCGCACCCAGCGAGATGAAAGAACTGCAGAGCCAATTACAAGAACTTTTAGAGCATGGTTTCATTCGACCAAGCACATCACCGTGGGGAGCTCCTGTTTTGTTTGTCAAGAAGAAAGATGGTACATTCAGGTTGTGTATCGACTACCGAGAGTTGAACAAACTTACCATCAAGAACCGCTACCCACTACCGAGAATCGACGACTTATTTGATCAACTACAAGGCTCGTCTGTTTATTCAAAGATTGACTTACGTTCCGGGTATCATCAAATGCGGGTGAAAGAAGATGATATTCCAAAGACTGCTTTCAGAACACGTTACGGTCATTACGAGTTTATGGTCATGCCATTTGGTTTAACTAATGCACCAGCTGTGTTCATGGACCTTATGAACCGAGTGTGTGGACCATACCTTGACAAGTTTGTCATTATTTTCATTGATGACATACTTATTTACTCAAAGAATGACCAAGAACACGGTGAACATTTGAGAAAGGTGTTAGAAGTATTGAGGAAGGAAGAATTGTACGCTAAATTTTCAAAGTGTGCATTTTGGTTGGAAGAAGTTCAATTCCTCGGTCACATAGTGAACAAAGAAGGTATTAAGGTGGATCCGGCAAAGATAGAAACTGTTGAAAAGTGGGAAACCCCGAAAACTCCGAAACACATACGCCAGTTTTTAGGACTAGCTGGTTACTACAGAAGGTTCATCCAAGACTTTTCCAGAATAGCAAAACCCTTGACTGCATTAACGCATAAAGGGAAGAAATTTGAATGGAATGATGAACAAGAGAAAGCGTTTCAGTTATTAAAGAAAAAGCTAACTACGGCACCTATATTGTCATTGCCTGAAGGGAATGATGATTTTGTGATTTATTGTGACGCATCAAAGCAAGGTCTCAGTTGTGTATTAATGCAACGAACGAAGGTGATTGCTTATGCGTCTAGACAATTGAAGATTCACGAACAAAATTATACGACGCATGATTTGCAATTAGGCGCGGTTGTTTTTGCATTAAAGACTTGGAGGCACTACTTATATGGGGTCAAAAGTATTATATATACCGACCACAAAAGTCTTCAACACATATTTAATCAGAAACAACTGAATATGAGGCAGCGTAGGTGGATTGAATTGTTGAATGATTAAGACTTTGAGATTCGTTACCACCCAGGGAAGGCAAATGTGGTAGCCGATGCCTTGAGCAGGAAGGACAGAGAACCCATTCGAGTAAAATCTATGAATATAATGATTCATAATAACCTTACTACGCAAATAAAGGAGGCGCAACAAGGAGTTTTAAAAGAGAGAAATTTAAAGGATGAAATACCCAAAGGATCGGAGAAGCATCTTAATATTCAGGAAGACGGAACCCGGTATAGGGCTGAAAGGATTTGGGTACCAAAATTTGGAGATATGAGAGAAATGGTACTTAGAGAAGCTCATAAAACCAGATACTCAATATATCCTGGAACGGGAAAGATGTACAAGGATCTCAAGAAACATTTTTGGTGGCCGGGTATGAAAGCCGATGTTGCTAAATACGTAGGAGAATGTTTGATGTGTTCTAAGGTCAAAGCTGAGCATCAAAAACCATCAGGTCTACTTCAACAACCCGAAATCCCGGAATGGAAATGGGAAAACATTACCATGGATTTCATCACTAAATTGCCAAGGACTGCAAGTGGTTTTGATACTATTTGGGTAATAGTTGATCGTCTCACCAAATCAGCACACTTCCTGCCAATAAGAGAAGATGACAAGATGGAGAAGTTAGCACGACTGTATTTGAAGGAAGTCGTCTCCAGACATGGAATACCAATCTCTATTATCTCTGATAGGGATGGCAGATTTATTTCAAGATTCTGGCAGACATTACAGCAAGCATTAGGAACTCGTCTAGACATGAGTACTGCCTATCATCCACAAAATGATGGGCAGAGCGAAAGGACGATACAAACGCTTAAAGACATGCTACGAGCATGTGTTATTGATTTCGGAAACAGTTGGGATCGACATCTACCGTTAGCAGAATTTTCCTACAACAACAGCTACCATTCAAGCATTGAGATGGCGCCGTTTGAAGCACTTTATGGTAGAAAGTGCAGGTCTCCGATTTGTTGGAGTGAAGTAGGGGATAGATAGATTACGGGTCCGGAGATTATACAAGAAACTACCGAGAAGATCATCCAAATTCAACAACGGTTGAAAACCGCCCAAAGTCGACAAAAGAGCTACGCTGACATTAAAAGAAAAGATATAGAATTTGAAATTGGAGAGATGGTCATGCTTAAAGTTGCACCTTGGAAAGGCGTTGTTCGATTTGGTAAAAGATGGAAATTAAATCCAAGGTTTATTGGACCATTCAAGATTATTGATCGTGTCGGACCAGTAGCTTACCGACTTGAGTTACCTCAACAACTCGCAGCTGTACATAACACTTTCCACGTCTCGAATTCGAAGAAATGTTTTGCTAAAGAAGATCTCACTATTCCGTTAGATGAAATCCAAATCAACGAAAAACTTCAATTCATCGAAGAACCCGTCGAAATAATGGATCGTGAGGTTAAAAGACTTAAGCAAAACAAGATACCAATTGTTAAGGTTCGATGGAATGCTCGTAGAGGACCCGAGTTCACCTGGGAGCGTGAAGATCAGATGAAGAAGAAATACCCGCATCTATTTCCAGAAGATTCGTCAACACCTTCAACAGCTTAAAATTTCGGGACGAAATTTATTTAACGGGTAGGTACTGTAGTGACCCGAACTTTTCCATGTTTATATATATTAATTGAGATTGATATTTACATGATTAAATGTTTCCAACATGTTAAGCAATCAAACTTGTTAAGACTTGATTAATTGAAATATGTTTCATATAGACAATTGACCACCCAAGTTGACCGGTGATTCACGAACGTTAAAACTTGTAAAAACTATATGATGACATATATATGGATATATATAGTTAACATGATACTATGATAAGTAAACATATCATTAAGTATATTAACAATGAACTACATATGTAAAAACAAGACTACTAACTTAATGATTTTTAAACGAGACATATATGTAACGATTATCGTTGTAAAGACATTTAATGTATATATATCATATTAAGAGATATTAATACATGATAATATCATGATAATATAATAATTTAAAATCTCATTTGATATTATAAACATTGGGTTAACAACATTTAACAAGATCGTTAACCTAAAGGTTTCAAAACAACACTTACATGTAACGACTAACGATGACTTAACGACTCAGTTAAAATGTATATACATGTAGTGTTTTAATATGTATTTATACACTTTTGAAAGACTTCAATACACTTATCAAAATACTTCTACTTAACAAAAATGCTTACAATTACATCCTCGTTCAGTTTCATCAACAATTCTACTCGTATGCACCCGTATTCGTACTCGTACAATACACAGCTTTTAGATGTATGTACTATTGGTATATACACTCCAATGATCAGCTCTTAGCAGCCTATGTGAGTCACCTAACACATGCGGGAACCATCATTTGGCAACTAGCATAAAATATCTCATAAAATTACAAAAATATGAGTAATCATTCATGACTTATTTACATGAAAACAAAATTACATATCTTTTATATCTAATCCATACACCAACGACCAAAAACACCTACAAACACTTTCATTCTTCAATTTTCTTCATCTAATTGATCTCTCTCAAGTTCTATCTTCAAGTTCTAAGTGTTCTTCATAAATTCCATAAGTTCTAGTTTCATAAAATCAAGAATACTTTCAAGTTTGCTAGCTCACTTCCAATCTTATAAGGTGATCATCCAACCTCAAGAAATCTTTTTTTCTTACAGTAGGTTATCATTATAATACAAGGTAATAATCATATTCAAACTTTGGTTCAATTTCTATAACTATAACAATCTTATTTCAAGTGATGATCTTACTTGAACTTGTTTTCGTGTCATGATTCTGCTTCAAGAACTTCGAGCCATCCAAGGATCCGTTGAAGCTAAATCCATTTTTCTCTTTCCAGTAGGTTTATCCAAGGAACTTAAGGTAGTAATGATGTTCATAACATCATTCGATTCATACATATAAAGCTATCTTATTCGAAGGTTTAATCACTAGAACATAGTTTAGTTAATTCTAAACTTGTTCGCAAACAAAAGTTAATCCTTCTAACTTGACTTTTAAAATCAACTAAACACATGTTCTATATCTATATGATATGCTAACTTAATGATTTAAAACCTGGAAACACGAAAAACACAGTAAAACTGGATTTACGCCGTCGTAGTAACACCGCGGGCTGTTTTGGGTTAGTTAATTAAAAACTATGATAAACTTTGATTTAAAAGTTGTTATTCTGAGAAAATGATTTTTATTATGAACATGAAACTATATCCAAAAATTATGGTTAAACTCAAAGTGGAAGTATGTTTTCTAAAATGGTCATCTAGACGTCGTTCTTTCGACTGAAATGACTACCTTTACAAAAACGACTTGTAACTTATTTTTCCAACTATAAACCTATACTTTTTCTGTTTAGATTCATAAAATAGAGTTCAATATGAAACCATAGCAATTTGATTCACTCAAAACGGATTTAAAATGAAGAAGTTATGGGTAAAACAAGATTGGATAATTTTTCTCATTTTAGCTACGTGAAAATTGGTAACAAATCTATTCCAACCATAACTTAATCAACTTGTATTGTATATTATGTAATCTTGAGATACCATAGACACGTATACAATGTTTCGACCTATCATGTCGACACATCTATATATATTTCGGAACAACCATAGACACTCTATATGTGAATGTTGGAGTTAGCTATACAGGGTTGAGGTTGATTCCAAAATATATATAGTTTGAGTTGTGATCAATACTGAGATACGTATACACTGGGTCGTGGATTGATTCAAGATAATATTTATCGATTTATTTCTGTACATCTAACTGTGGACAACTAGTTGTAGGTTACTAACGAGGACAGCTGACTTAATAAACTTAAAACATCAAAATATATTAAAAGTGTTGTAAATATATTTTGAACATACTTTGATATATATGTATATATTGTTATAGGTTCGTGAATCAACCAGTGGCCAAGTCTTACTTTCCGACGAAGTAAAAATCTGTGAAAGTGAGTTATAGTCCCACTTTTAAAATCTAATATTTTTGGGATGAGAATACATGCAGGTTTTATAAATGATTTACAAAATAGACACAAGTACATGAAACTACGTTCTATGGTTGAATTATCGAAATCGAATATGCCCCTTTTTATTAAGTCTGGTAATCTAAGAATTAGGGAACAGACACCCTAATTGACGCGAATCCTAAAGATAGATCTATTGGGCCTAACAACCCCCATCCAAAGTACCGGATGCTTTAGTACTTCGAAATTTATATCATATCCGAAGGGTGTCCCGGAATGATGGGGATATTCTTATATATGCATCTTTTTAATGTCGGTTACCAGGTGTTCACCATATGAATGGTTTTTATCTCTATGTATGGGATGTGTATTGAAATATGAAATCTTGTGGTCTATTATTATGATTTGATATATATAGGTTAAACCTATAACTCACCAACATTTTTGTTGACGTTTTAAGCATGTTTATTCTCAGGTGATTATTAAGAGCTTCCGCTGTCGCATACTTAAATAAGGACGAGATTTGGAGTCCATGCTTGTATGATATTGTGTAAAAACTGCATTCAAGAAACTTATTTTGTTGTAACATATTTGTATTGTAAACCATTATGTAATGGTCGTGTGTAAACAGGATATTTTAGATTATCATTATTTGATAATCTACGTAAAGCTTTTTAAACCTTTATTGATGAAATAAAGGTTATGGTTTGTTCTAAAATGAATGCAGTCTTTGAAAAACGTCTCATATAGAGGTCAAAACCTCGCAACGAAATCAATTAATATGGAACGTTTTTAATCAATAAGAACGGGACATTTCATTAACCTTGTTCTCAGATCCTCCTTGTCTTTCACCACCTCACAAAACCTTCTTCTATCATGGACATTGTTACCCACAGGGAAAGCCTTCGGTTGTGGGTGTACCGAAGCATGTCTTGAGGTATTAGCGTCCCTGTTGTATGCATCTGTTTTGGGACCCCTAATAGTAGCTTTAAAGATTTTGATTAGATCACCGTTAATTTTGATGGTTTCTAGAGATTTTAGCAGCATGTTTTCGTCTTTTACATCCCCGAATCTTACAAAAGCAAACCGCTGTTCGTTTCGAAGTCTTTTCGCCGCAACATACACATCTCTTACCGCCCCAAAGGGTTTGAACAGTTTCCAAAAGTCTATCACCACCCAATTTTCAGGGAAATTGAAGAACATGTACGATGTTAGATGGATTCCGCTTGCCTTCTTGTACCGATTCCCGTAGTCGCCATTGTACTCTTCCTGAGCTCTAGCCGTGCATACCCTCGCAGAATTCCCTCTCTCTATTTTCTCTCACCTCTCTCTCTCTCCCCATTTACTTAGCTAGTTTTTTCATTTAATTTTCTTTTACAAATTCACTTTATATTTAGAAAAGTATCGATCAATTATTATCAATTATATTTCACATACTAATTAATAATTACAATCATATTATACATAAATAAAGATTTCATTTTTTATACTTTCACTAAACAGAAATGTTTATGACATTTAGTGTTACAAATAAAAAACGTAAAATGTATTCGTTTATATGAGGGTTTCATCGCTTAAAAAAAGTTATAAAGTGTGAAAAAATAGTTCAAAAGTTTTTGTGTTGATAAAATTTTGACACTTTTAAGTATAAATGAGTTTTTTTTACGCTTTTATGATGTCGGATTATTAACATTTTAAGGTGTCAAAAGTAAAGTTAGCTTAAAAAAAGGAAACTTTTTATAGTGTACATATAATTATAACAAAAAAAATATTTAATGTATATAATTGGAATGTTCATTTCGGCTCACAAACTTATTCGAGTTTGATATAAATCTCGAGCTTGGATCCAGGCTCATTTACTAAACGAGCTTCAAAATTATTGAGTTCAAGCTCGATTCTCGAACTCGAGCTCCTTTAGATTCGACTCAAATCGAGCTTTTAACGAGCCGATGTCAAGGTGTTGGTTTATTGGTGGGTGGCTTGACTTCACATAAGGGAGAGGTCGAAGGTCGAACCTCATGAGCTGCAAAATATTTCCCTCGAGATTACCCGCCCATTCTATAGGCTTTGGAGGACTGATATCGGCCAATAGTCACGTTTTTACCCCCGTTATTAAGCCCTAAATTCATAAAGTTCCACACTTTATCGCAAAATTCATTGCTTTGTCTATTGATTTTGTAGATTAAGTAATTACAAATGCGATGCAAAAAGAATCAAGCAAAACGGAGCTAAAACGAAGAATCTAGAGCGAAAACGATGAAAGTCAAGTTATAATCCAGGAAACAAGCTGACCAGGGCACCAAACGGCTTGTCAAATGGGCTGCCAAACGGCCTGCCACTATGGCAAACGGCTTGCCACATGGGCCAAGCAAACGGGCCACCTCAGCAAACGGCCTCTGCAAACGGCTTGCCAGCCGTTTGCAGGCAAAAATCAAGTCTATTTAAAGGCCTCCTTCCATCCATTTCAACACACACTTAATTTGTAATTCACTTTATATTTTCGAGCTTTTTAGTTAGTTTTTAGTAGTAGCTAGCTTAGCTTTTATTTTCCGGAGGATATCCCGGCGAGTCCCTGCAATCTCGGGCAGATTTCTTTCAGCCTTTTCAAGTTTTTATCTGGAACGTTTGTCTTTTTATATTAAACTTGTTTTGTTATCATTTATGTTTAATAATGCATTATGATATTACCATGTTAGCTTAATTAATCTGTATGTTGTCATGATAGAAGTCTGGGTTAGCGTAGTTATGTTAAATTAGTACTGTTACTATTGTTATACTGAACTTGTGAGTCTGATAGATTTGTATGCTAGCATCTTAAGGATTGACCAACCTAGGTTGTGATCAGGACTTGTCCACCCATATGAACTTAGCTACTTCATAGGATTAAGACCCCTGGTTATACTATATTTGAAGATTCTATGAACTCGGTTTGGCCGGAGTTCCCGAGAGGCATCTAATGCGCTTTTAGGATACGGAACCTAGGATTTGATACATGAATGACCTAGTATACCTATTGACTGTTCCAAGAGACCTCTTATGAGCTGTTAAGATCTAGCTAGTGCCTTAACTATATGATCCAAACCTATTGCATGTTCTTGTCTAATTGTTGCCCTAGGATTAAGTCATATCAACTGTTTAGGTATCTGTTAGGTTTCTATCTGCTTTACTTTCAGTATATCAATTGTAATGCTGTATAATGTTTGATTTGGTATGATCTCATTAGTATGATGAAATGGTTGTTAATTTTCATTTAAGGGTTTGTCAACTTAACTCGACGGGCTCCTTCCGTTTATGATTAATGTTCAATCAACACGGCACGTTGTTATTCAGTTATCCAAACTGATAACGAGGGTTAGGATTAGAACTCAACTTACTAATAAACCTAGTACTTTACTGAGGATAACCTCCAAGGTATAGTTACCTTTCAATTATACAACCAAGTGACATGCTTTTCACTACTCAACGAGAACTCCGAGAGTCTAGAGATAAGTAGGTCTGTGTAATTGGCTCATCCAACCAGAACTGCACCATTCCAATCTTAGCTTTAATATAGACATAATTACCTTAACCTAACCCAAACTAATATCTTGGTCAACATTTTCCTGATCTGCATACTCCGGATATCCTTCCACTTTCTTTACTTTTCTGCAATTGGGACCATTAGCTTGAAATCACTACTATCCCTTATCTAGGTAAGTTAATTAAAGATAATTATTCACTTGATCTTCAATTCGTTAAACCATTCAAAAACACGACCATAGGTTAACTTATACCTTCTACATCTTAGAAAGTTAACAGTAAATTTAGGCACCGCACAATATAAATAATAAACCACTGTTCGCTACTATGATCAGCTGATTCTGACGCCCTGCGGCCTAACGACACCGCACGAATAAAACCGTCCGTTTCGGTCATATCATTGTAGAGACGAGTTTTTGGTGCCGCTGTCAGGGAATCGAATATTTTAATTGAGAAAGATTTTAAACAGATAAAAGTATTGTTTTGTGGTGTCTAAGAAAGACAATTATACACGGACTTGGTTGTTGAATTTTCCGAACAGTCTCTAATTATATTGGAATCAAAAGGATCCTGCCTCTCTGTGGTTGGCCTGACCACCTAGATAAAAGTAATCTGTAAGAAATCCTATCAGGTGAAATATCCGATAAGGTTAGCGATCGAATTTCAAGAATAGTTGTTTTTATTAAATTATCGACCCTTTTAGTCAATTAATATTTTCTAAAAGTTATTTTTAAGTATTTTTAAACAGAAAATCTAAAAAAAAGAACATCAAAATACCCTTACTTCTATGTAAAAGTCATGCTTAGAAATTAGAGGAGGACCAATCACCTTAGGAACCGAAGGAATCCTGAAATCAGTTCACATATGATCACCAAAACATTTTACCAACAAAACATTTTACTACACATATTATCTCATGAAATGATTGAATGAGTTGTATACATACTCAAAATGTCAGAAATATATATAGTTTAATTTATATAAATCATATACATCCCATTATTTCCCTCTCATCCATTTCCAATAAATCTGTTCCCGATATCTGTAAACAAAAAACTTGAAAATCAATGTTGGAAAAACAATTCTCTTTTAGGCCACATGTAGTGGTTCGTGAGAAGAACCGCCACCCGTTTCACCCCCACCACCACCGATCCACCACTAGAACCGCCAGCCATCTCCCTCACCTTTCTAACGGGTGAATTTGTGGGACCCGCCATAATTATTTTTTTTCTTTTTTTTCTTTTTCTCCTCAAATTTTCTGAATTCTTCCATCGCGTCTTCCATAGCCGAATCCAGGTAATCCTCGGCTTCTATCATTGAATTCTCAGCTTCTGTGACTTCGTTGTCGAATTGGAGCTCCATTGCTGCCCATGATTTGTAGGATTCGATCTCGAAGAGACGCATTAATTGTTCGATCGTTGATGGATCGAAGTTTTTGTCATAGAGCGATTGATCGGAGAGAATTATGAATTGAGAGATTAAATCTTCCATAGTTGATTATTGGATATGACTTTTGTATGAAAATGTCTGATTCGAGCTCCATAGCCGATAAATTTTTAAATATTTAATGTTTTAATTTTATTTAATAAATGTTATTTGTATTTATTTATTGTATTTAAGTAATAATTTAAAATTGGTTAAAGTTGAAAATGGAGTGTATGATTGTGAGTGTTTAGTGAAAGGAATGTGAAATGAATGTTAAAGGATTTACGCTGATGTGGCGCTGATGTGGAGAAGAGAAGTTCAGTGAAAGAATGGAATGATTGTATATGGCCTTAGTAGAGTTTCTATTCACTTCTCTAATTTCTCTTTCATTTATATCTCCGGAATAAAACTCTGAAAATAAAGTGTACATATATAATATAATATTGGAAAATGATAACCTTAATATTAAGCAGTGCTGTAAAAACCCCGATTACTCACCGATTAATCTCCGATTAATCATTTTTAAGAGTAATTCGTTCCGATTTTCAAAAATTCGTTTAATTAAACGGTCAACGTCAATTGATGAATCAAAATCGAATTTGGTAATTAAAGTCAGTCAAAGTAAAACATGGTTAACATTTCAACATGAATTTAAATTAGAATTTTATAGTTTTGAAGCAAAAAGAACAATTTTAGACAATTATGTTAAAAATTATCTTTATATTTATGGTTTTTTCTATAATTACACATATAATTTTTAAATTTAAATATTTAAATGTATACAATACAATCCGATTAATCTCCGATTAATTTCAGAATTGCCGATTAATCCTTCCGAAGTCCCCACCGATTAATTCCCGAATGGCGAATTTTGCAACTTTGGTCTTAAGAATTATAGTTAAATATAAATTAAAAAGTTAATATTTTCTATATAAAACTACATATTTTTAATAATAAATTGACTTCCTGAATTTAAGTACAGAATGTACCTTTATAATATAAAAAAATTAACACTTCGGAATAAATAACTACCCATATTCTCCCTATAATATGTCTTTTAATTATTTTGTTAGAAATATATTTAAGCACATGTTCCTTGGCTGTCAAATTAATGAACTTAGACCAAAGTTCTGGCTATATACACTAAATAATTAAGCTTACCAGTCTTTTCATAAGGCAATTATGTATGGAATACAATGAATACAATTAGAGATGGCAATGGTTATATATTCGATCTAGTAATATTAAGTTATTAACACGCTAAAGCTCAAGGAGTTGAGGCTGCACCCACAAATTTACAAAACGCATGGTTAAACTCGTAAACCTTAAATAGATAATGAAATGCAAATTTAGCAATTAGTACAAACAAACAAGATAAATTCCAATAATTCGAAATAAAAATATAACGGGGTTACGTTCGATAGTCATAGATCAATACAATTCAATGGACCAAATTATGAAGTTTCTCGTGTTTTGTGTTCTTTCTCGTCGTTTTAAATATTATGTGCGGTTATTGTAGTTTGTTCCATTTATGAATGAGGCTCGGTTATAAATATTTTATTTCGTTGGAAAGTTTCTAGATTCGAGTTTTTTTTCGAGTTTGTCGATGTATCTCAGTTTAAGGACGTTTTCTTTTTTTAAACGTTTTCATTTCTGTATATGTATTCTTCGTTATTTTGGCGAAAAAATAAGTTTATCTTGATTTTACTTTATAAAAGCTTCAAGGAAAGGTGTTGGTAGTCACTTTGATTTGGTTATTATCAGAGGCCCACATCAATCAACAAATCATACAGTAAATAATTGCATTGAAGAGTCATAAATAATTCATTCAGATTTCGAATATGCCAATATATGCGTGTTCATAATAGTGTGTAGTACGAGATTATAAGATGCATTTTGTTTGATGTTCGTTCTTGATTCATGATTTGAGCTTGATTTGCCCTTCAGAAATTAACCCATTTACGTATAAATAAAACTAAATTAAATTGAAAGATAGCAAAGGAAAACGTTCAATATATGTAGAATAAGTTATTAAGTTAAGAAATTGCGATGTGGTCCAACGGATAGTGGTCTGCTTCCTTTAGAAGATGTCAGGAGTTCGACCCTCGTAGGCTACGAATTAAAAACACAATTTCATCTATGCCATGAAGTATCCACCCATAAGTCCATGACACATTTCCCATATCGTTTGTGGGGTAAAGGGGAGAGGGGGTTTTACTTGGCCGTGCCCTTGTATCGGTTTCAAGGTTTTCTTCCGGGCAGCGATGAGGGCGGGGTTATTATCACTGCACTGGCCTAGTCGAAACGGGAGATGATAGCAACGGGTGGTTTAGTTCCCCTCGGGTGATCCCAATCGCTGTCCCAAAAAAAAAATAAAAAAATTATTAAATTAAATTTTCATTTATGTCGCAAAATTTTATGTAAAAATACCCGCTCCGTTAATGCTACACGCAAACATTCTAACTTCAATTTTAAACGCATTGACATAACTTTCTATTGGTATTATAAATCTATGAATCATAGTATCATACCATAAATGGATTGACATGTAGATTGGTATTTTAAACTTTGTCGATCGGATAATTTGACCTTTCATGATTATTTTGAGCGATGATATCGGTGGATTGTATATTTGTCGTCGTACCGATAGTTTGATTAGTTAAAAATATTATATTGAAGTAGACGTACCATATGATTTTTGCAATTGTCAGTTGTTTTTTTCTCTTTCACATTATATTTTGTGTATCCTTTTGGTGTTTTCATACCGATCGAAGACTTTAATAAAAGAAAATATAAAAGATTACGCATTTTGTAGCGTTGCTTTAGTTTAGACTTAAAATTTAAATCTAAATCAAAATTACAAGTGGGATTTTGTGTTATACTCAAATCATAGATATTGATATTTATCCCTACATATAGGGATGGCAATGGATCGGATATGAATCGGGTGAGGCCGTATCCATATCCATATCCATTTATTTTTTTTTACTTTTCATCCATCCATATCCATATCCGTCGGGTGAAGCGAGTTAATGGATAATTATCCATATCCGTTTAAATTTATTTTATTTTTAACAATTATAAGCGGTGGTTCACTATATACGATCAAAAGTAATATTTTTAATAGTTTATGCGACCGAAATCACATTTTACTAATCTATATAACAAATATTCAATAGATAACCTATTAAATGTGTAAAGATATCGACATGTAAGTTGCTTACTTTTAATTACATGGAATCACATTTGAACCACCAAAGTACCATAAATACATTTGATTATTTAAACAAAATAAAATATGAGAAGAAAGTTATATTTTTAGAGAAAATATAGAGAAAGATGAATATGAATATAATTAATGAAATATCACTACATAAATGATACTAATTTGAGTGATAAATTTATATATTTAGTTATTTCGGGTGAAAGCGGGTTCATCCATGGATGAAATTTTTTCATCCACATCGATATCCATATCCATTTAGATCGTCCATATCCACGAATAATCGGGTGAATCGAATGGATATCCACTAGATCGGGTATCCATTGTCATCCCTACTACATATACTAAATCTCTTGGCCAAGTGTGTCCTTTGACACAACCCAAAGACCAAATCAGGAACCAAACGACAATCAACCCAAACTCCAACCCAAAAACCACATTCCACCCCCCTCAACTATAACGAACTTACAAAAATTACCCCGAACTTCAGGGGGGTTAAACATAAATTCTCTCATTTAAAGTAAAAACTCCACCCCACTACTTCGACATCACGTATCTTCCTCTTCGCTCCGAGTTAAATTTCACCGACCACACCATTAAACTCGAAATAAATTTTATGAACAAAACCAAACTAATTACGTTCGCAACGGACACTTTTTAAAAAACGCTAAACACAACGACAACCCGTATCTTCACGCTTGCCGCGAGTTAAATTTTTTCGACATCAGCGTCATACTCGAAATAATTTTATGAACAAAACGAAAAAAAGTTCGTTCGAAACGGACACTTTTTAAAAAACGCTAAACACAACGACAGCCCGTATCTTCCTGTTCGCCGCGAGTTAAATTTTTTCGCCTGCACCGTTAGACTCGAAATACTTTTATCAACAAAACGAAACTAACTACGTTCGAACCGGACAGTTTTTTTTTTTAAAAAAAAAAAAAAAAAACTCTATAGACAACAACACCTACAACGACGCTTAACACATGAGCCGTTTTCCTTTCTGTAAATACATAAAGCTATGTTAAATATGAATATGCAGGCCGAAAGTCCCCGCCGGATCACGCGGGCCGGACCCGGACTAGTTATAAGTATAAAAACTTTTATTTTTCAAACTATAATTTATTGTATGATATATAAATATATAATTATTTACGAAAAATTTAAATATAGCTTTTAGGACTAACCTTAACAAATTTGAAGATGATTTGTACATTCATGATAACGATTCACTTCATACATATGACTTCTTCAAAACAAGTTATTGTACTACCAAATTTTGCCTAATAAATATCGATTCTTACAAAAAAAAAAAAAAAAAAAAAAAAAAAAAAAAACCTATTAAATTTCATTATAGTGTTCGGTGTACCCTTATTTGTAGTTATCAATCATTTACTTATGTTGAACTTATTTAAACGAGTATAAAAAACCTGCGCTTCGTTGCTGAGTATTTCTCATCCATAAATGTTCGATTAATTGAACGTTTAATACAAAACGGTTAACAGTTGGGGAATCAAACAATAGAAAGTAAAGGAATGAAAAAGGGAAGAAAAAAATAATGTAAAAAAAGTTAAAATAAATAACTTCGTTGTGGGTTATTTATTTCTGTTAACGGTCAGTTAATTTTATATTTTTTTAACGACAAAGCAAATATTATTGAGCCTCTAATAATAAACTAGCGGACATAAAGAAAAGTTACAAAGGCCTTACCAGCCAATTGTTCAAATTAATACAACTTTTACCCCAATGATTTAACTATGAAAAGGAAAGAAAAAAAATGTGAAAGATCAAATAAATCTTTTTTTACAGCCGAATTTGGATATAAAACTTCATTCCTATACCTCCAAAGAAGCCAACATATACGCCCCATGATGGAATAGCCAAGTTTTATTTCGTTTGATTTATAGCCCACGATTCTAACCAACGTATGATTTGTGTCCAGCTTCCGAAATTTGTATTGTTTACATTGATCCATACCATTATTCTCTTCCACAATTACAAAGTATGTATTGTGCCCAGCCCACGAGTCTGTTAATTTTACATTAAAAAAAACTGTTAACGTTCGGTTAACTAAACGTTTAAAAAATAAAGAAAGGAAAGAGAAAGGAAAAAAAATATAGTAAAAAAATAGTAAAAAATGTAATAAAAACATTCAAAAAAGAAAGAAGAAAAAAATGGGTCAGGCCAGTTCAACCGGGTGGGTCGACACATATTAACCCAATCGGGTCGGGTCGACCCAGTACTGTTTACAATCTCACCAAGATTAATATACTTGATAATGATAATATATGATTGAAATCGACGTTTATCATTTCTATTTTAAAATTGAAAAAAATAAATAATATTAACTAAAGAACACTTATTTTAAAACGAATAGAATAGCAAAATCACTCCCAACAGAAGCGCTCTCCTTCCCATCTCGCTTCTTGACCCTAGAGGGTTTCATTGGTAGCAACTAGTCCTGGTCTAACTCTTACGAGGTCGCCGTATATGCTATGACTTGATATATACATTTAACTAAATTGTTATTATTAAAAAACAAAATTACGTGGTTAGTCCCATAATTTTGCACACAAATACATAGAAAAGACTAAAACTTATTTTTAACTCGATTGGTCCCAACTTTTTTTTTTATATATATATATTACGTGCTTAGTCCCATAAGTTAACTTCAATTATATATAGATTCAATTAGAAAACACAAAAAGACAAAAAAAAAAAATGAAACTATTCATTTGAAACTTTTTCGCAATTTTGTCACCTTACCCCCCTCCCCCAACCACCCCGGTCTTTACATTATGTTAAATTTCACCCCATTTTGATTACCTTTTTAATTTTGTCCAACCCTCTAATTTTAAGGGATATATATTAAACACTGTAAAATAATAACACAAAGACATATATGCCTGGGTGGCTGGGTGGCCTTTATTATTTCCAGATGGGTGCTTGTTTACATTCAATGTTAAATGCATACATGTGAAATACACGTGATGTGCATAATCAGCCTCAAGTCCCCGATCAAGCACATTTGCCTATAATACGCAATAGACAAATATGATACACAATTGATTCTTTCAGTCCGTGGTAGAAAAAGAAAGAATAATTAATCAGTGTGGGATAAAAGATAAAAATATACCCGTAAGAGTGTATAAAGGACTGTTATTAGATCTCTTCTCTCTATATCAAAGCCTCGCTGCAAGGCGTTATACATCCAACTGGCCTCTCCCTATATATGAGATGCTACTCGAACTAGATTGACTAAATTGACGAAAAGAATAGGGCCTACATCTTGATTAGAAAACCAACATACACGGATAATTAAACTTCCTTTTCTCCACTTCTAATTTTTTAATTGTCAAATTCTATAATTGCTCAGTTAATAAACATACTCAAAACGCCACTATTGAAACGACCCGTCCTAATCCATAAGGACGAATACAATAACATATGATTACATTGCGAGGTATTTGACCTCTATATGATACATTTTACAAATACTGCATTCATTTTTAAAAGGCATACTTTCATTACATTGAAAGTTAACAGACATACATACTCTTTCATAATATATCCAAACTATAAATGATTTAATAATAATCTTGTTGAACTCAATGACTCGAATGCAACGTCTTTTGAAATATGTCATGAATGACTCCAGGTAATATCTTTAAAATGAGCAAATGCACAGCGGAAGATTTCTTTCATACCTGAGAATAAACATGCTTAAAAGTGTCAATCAAAAGGTTGGTGAGTTCATTAGTTTATCATATTCAATCATTTCCATAATTTTAATAGATCACAAGATTTTCATATTTATAAACAGAATCCTCTCGTCTGCATAAAGATAAAATCATTCATATGGTGAACACCTGATAACCGACCTTAATAAGATGCATATAGAATATCCCCAAAAAATATATACAGGCCCCATACCATTTTCCAGTATGAGGGTTGTATAAGCGTACATGTCACATTCCATTTTCCAGAATGCAGGTTGTAAACTAAAATTCGAAGTACTAAAGCATTCCATTTTCCATAATGGGGGTGTTAGTGCCCGTAGATCTACCTTTAGGATTCGCGTCAATTAATGGCCATTATACCGGCTCCATACCATTTTCCAGCATGAAGGTTGTACAATAAACACTAATTCTTAGGTTACCAAGCTAAAAGGGGTGATATTCGGTCTAATAATCCAACCATAGAATGTAGTTTTGAGTACTTGTGTCTATTTCGTCAAACATTTATAAAAGTAGCGCATGTATTCTCAGTCCCAAAAATATATATTGCAAAAGCATTTAAAAAGAGAGCAAAAGAAACTCACAATACTGTATTTCGTAGTAAAAGTACATATGACGTCATTGAACAAGTGTAGGGTTGCCCTCGGATTCACGAACCTATATTAAGTATATATATTTATATGTTGATCAATATCTGTCTAACAATTTAGGTCCAGTCGTAGTGTATCGCAATCCTAATGCTCGAGATTAACATGCAGAAATTAACAAAAGTATTCTAATCCAAAAATGACTTTCAAAATTTATACATGTTTATTATATATTTATATTACCAAAGTATAAGTCTTGATAGTTGAATGAATCGATAATTTACAAAACTCAAATTATCACATAACTGACTAAATTGTCATGTTCAGAAATTTTTAGATAAATCAATGTAACTAGTTTATATAAATTTATTTGTAATCTACATGTTATTTTAATGGATTATATGTTATTTTAATAATTACAAAACTTATATTTATTCTGCATATTTTAAGTAATTAATATTTGTATAGTAAATATTTCTTAAATTATTTCATCATTTATTATAATGTATTAATGATAAAAATTTATGTTTGTATATGATAAAAATATATATTTTATATATTAAGTATTATAATTTGTATAACGTTTACATAATATCATTTTAATGATAAAAATATAATATTACGTATTATTAATATAATTGTATTACATGTAATAAATATATATTTGTATCAAATATTTATTTGATTAAATAATATAATATCGATAATAATAATAATGAACCAAAAGTTGTATTATTTTGTAATAATAATAATATTAATTACTTTAATAATAATAATAATAATAATAATAATAATAATAATAATAATAATAATAATAATAATAATAATTGTATTTACTAATGATAATAATAATTTTGATAATAAATAATAATCTTTTGTAGTAATACTAATATCATAATAATAATAATAATAATAATAATAATAATAATATTTTATATAAAAATAATAATTCTATTCAAAATGATAATTTTTAATAATACTAAAATGATAATAATAATGATATTTTATAATGACAATGATACTTCTATCAAAAATGATAATTTTAATAAAAATAATAGTTTTAATATTAATGATACCTTTAATAATAATAATGATAAAAATAATGAAAACGATATTTTTCTAAATCAATATCTTACAATTTTTCAATTTCATCATGATATTTATACTCATTATTTATTAATCGATTTGTTTAATAGCTTTTAGTCCTCTTTATATCGCATTCATAATAATGATAATAATAATAGTAATCATAATAGTTAGATGTTACAAATATTAGTTTTAATAATAATGATACTAATAATAATAAATATTATAATAATTTTAATGATAATCCTAATAATAATAATAACGACGATAATAACGACGATAGTAATAATAATAATAATAATAATAATAATAATAATAATAATAATAATAATAATAATAATAATAATAATAAAATTAATAATAATTCAGTTGGCTATATCTTTTAATCCGTTTGTCGAAACTACACGATTTCTAAATGAAAAGCTATTAATTTTTCGCAAGCTTTCCAACGACATGCATATCATATACCTTATCTCAGTAGCATATGTAGTGACCCGAACTTTTCCATGTTTATATATATTAATTGAGATTGATATTTACATGATTAAATGTTTCCAACATGTTAAGCAATCAAACTTGTTAAGACTTGATTAATTGAAATATGTTTCATATAGACAATTGACCACCCAAGTTGACCGGTGATTCACGAATGTTAAAACTTGTAAAAACTATATGATGACATATATATGGATATATATATAGTTAACATGATACTATAATAAGTAAACATATCATTAAGTATATTAACAATGAACTACATATGTAAAAACAAGACTACTAACTTAATGATTTTTAAACGAGACATATATGTAACGATTATCGTTGTAAATACATTTAATGTATATATATCATATTAAGAGATATTCATACATGATAATATCATAATAATATAATAATTTAAAATCTCATTTGATATTATAAACATTGGGTTAACAACATTTAACAAGATCGTTAACCTAAAGGTTTCAAAACAACACTTACATGTAACGACTAACGATGACTTAACGACTCAGTTAAAATGTATATACATGTAGTGTTTTAATATGTATTTATACACTTTTGAAAGACTTCAATACACTTATCAAAATACTTCTACTTAACAAAAATGCTTACAATTACATCCTCATTCAGTTTCATCAACAATTCTACTCGTATGCACCCGTATTCGTACTCGTACAATACACAGCTTTTAGATGTATGTACTATTGGTATATACACTCCAATGATCAGCTCTTAGCAGCCCATGTGAGTCACCTAACACATGTGGGAACCATCATTTGGCAACTAGCATGAAATATCTCATAAAATTACAAAAATATGAGTAATCATTCATGACTTATTTACATGAAAACAAAATTACATATCCTTTATATCTAATCCATACACCAACGACCAAAAACACCTACAAACACTTTCATTCTTCAATTTTCTTCATCTAATTGATCTCTCTCAAGTTCTATCTTCAAGTTCTAAGTGTTCTTCATAAATTCCAAAAGTTCTAGTTTCATAAAATCAAGAATACTTTCAAGTTTGCTAGCTCACTTCCAATCTTGTAAGGTGATCATCCAACCTCAAGAAATCTTTGTTTCTTACAGTTGGTTATCATTATAATACAAGGTAATAATCATATTCAAACTTTGGTTCAATTTCTATAACTATAACAATCTTATTTCAAGTGATGATCTTACTTGAACTTGTTTTCGTGTCATGATTCTGCTTCAAGAACTTCGAGCCATCCAAGGATCCATTGAAGCTAGATCCATTTTTCTCTTTTCCAGTAGGTTTATCCAAGGAACTTAAGGTAGTAATGATGTTCATAACATCATTCGATTCATACATATAAAGCTATCTTATTCGAAGGTTTAAACTTGTAATCACTAGAACATAGTTTAGTTAATTCTAAACTTGTTCGCAAACAAAAGTTAATCCTTCTAACTTGACTTTTAAAATCAACTAAACACATGTTCTATATCTATATGACATGCTAACTTAATGATTTAAAACCTGAAAACACGAAAAACACCGTAAAACCGGATTTACGCTGTCGTAGTAACACCGCGGGCTGTTTTGGGTTAGTTAATTAAAAACTATGATAAACTTTGATTTAAAAGTTGTTATTCTGAGAAAATGATTTTTATTATGAACATGAAACTATATCCAAAAATTATGGTTAAACTCAAAGTGGAAGTATGTTTTCTAAAATGGTCATCTAGACGTCGTTCTTTCGACTGAAATGACTACCTTTACAAAAACGACTTGTAACTTATTTTTCCGACTATAAACCTATACTTTTTCTGTTTAGATTCATAAAATAGAGTTCAATATGAAACCATAGCAATTTGATTCACTCAAAACGGATTTAAAATCAAGAAGTTATGGGTAAAACAAGATTGGATAATTTTTCTCATTTTAGCTACGTGAAAATTGGTAACAAATCTATTCCAACCATAACTTAATCAACTTGTATTGTATATTATGTAATCTTGAGATACCATAGACACGTATACAATGTTTCGACCTATCATGTCGACACATCTATATATATTTCGGAACAACCATAGACACTCTATATGTGAATGTTGGAGTTAGCTATACAGGGTTGAGGTTGATTCCAAAATATATATAGTTTGAGTTGTGATCAATACTGAGATACGTATACACTGGGTCGTGGATTGATTCAAGATAATATTTATCGATTTATTTCTGTACATCTAACTGTGGACAACTAGTTGTAGGTTACTAACGAAGACAGCTGACTTAATAAACTTAAAACATCAAAATATATTAAAAGTGTTGTAAATATATTTTGAACATACTTTGATATATATGTATATATTGTTATAGGTTCGTGAATCAACCAGTGGCCAAGTCTTACTTCCCGACGAAGTAAAAATCTGTGAAAGTGAGTTATAGTCCCACTTTTAAAATCTAATATTTTTGGGATGAGAATACATGCAGGTTTTATAAATGATTTACAAAATAGACACAAGTACGTGAAACTACATTCTATGGTTGAATTATCGAAATCGAATATGCCCCTTTTTATTAAGTCTGGTAATCTAAAAATTAGGGAACAGACACCCTAATTGACGCGAATCCTAAAGATAGATCTATTGGGCCTAACAAACCCCATCCAAAGTACCGGATGCTTTAGTACTTCGAAATTTATATCATATCCGAAGGGTGTCCCGGAATGATGGGGATATTCTTATATATGCATCTTGTTAATGTCGGTTACCAGGTGTTCACCATATGAATGATTTTTATCTCTATGTATGGGATGTGTATTGAAATATGAAATCTTGTGGTCTATTGTTACGATTTGATATATATAGGTTAAACCTATAACTCACCAACATTTTTGTTGACGTTTAAAGCATGTTTATTCTCAGGTGAATATTAAGAGCTTCCGCTGTTGCATACTAAAATAAGGACAAGATTTGGAGTCCATGTTTGTATGATATTGTGTAAAAACTGCATTCAAGAAACTGATTTCGATGTAACATATTTGTATTGTAAACCATTATGTAATGGTCGTGTGTAAACAGGATATTTTAGATTATCATTATTTGATAATCTACGTAAAGCTTTTTAAACCTTTATTTATGAAATAAAGGTTATGGTTTGTTTTAAAAATGAATGCAGTCTTTGAAAAACGTCTCATATAGAGGTCAAAACCTCGCAACGAAATCAATTAATATGGAACGTTTTTAATCAATAAGAACGGGGGGAAGCGGGGGGAAGCAAAAACTTTTTTTTTTCGTTTTTTGAAAAAACTTTGTTCACGAACATTATAGATGAGATGAAAATATGAACATTTAGTAGAGACACTTTGTGATAAATATTTTTATTTTGGCGGGAAAACGCTCGAAGAAGTAATATATAACAATTATCGTGTTTTTCGAGCGTATTTTGAGGTTTTAGCTATTGGGGTTTAGATATTAGGGTTTAGATATTAGGGTTTATAGGGTTTAGATATTAGGGTTTAGAAATTTAGGGTTTAGGGTTTAGATTTTGGATTTAGATTGAGTTTTTAACACGAACGGTTTAGAGTTTAGGGTTTAGGGTTTAGGGTTTAGGGTTTGGTGTTTTGAGTTTATGGAATAAACCCAAAACACCAAACCCTAAACCCTAAACCCTAAACTCTAAATCGGGCTAAATTTTACTTCACAAAACATGAAAAAAAAACCTTCATATTCTTCACGAACAATATTATCTTGAATGTTATTTTTGTCGATCGTTTTCCCGCCTAAATAATAACATTCATCACGAAGTGTCTCTTCTAAATGTTCATATTTCGTGTGATCTTGATGCAGGAAAAAAAAATTCAAAAAAAAAAACGAAAAAAAAAAATTTTGCTTCCCCCCGATTGGTTACTTCCCCATTGATCCTGCCCACATATATATATATATATATATATATATATATATATATATATATATATATATATATATATATATATATATATATCCATTAATCCTTCCCCTATATATATATATATATTGATTTAGAAATATAAGTTTATATATATTCGAAATATTTATTTAATAATATAATATTTAGTTTTTCAAACACTAATTATATTTCAAAGTGGAATTTAAGATTGTTTACATAATAGAAATTATTATATCATATAACGTTTTCATTTTAAAACTTAACTGGGTATAGTTTATTTATGTACTAACGTTTATTTTAACTTCTTAAACGTACTAATTATCATATCTACATATCAATCGAATCACTAAGTGAGTGTTACTATCGTTTACTTAACTAATTTGAAACCATACATATTTAGTATACATAAACACGTTTTAAATACACATTGCAAGTTGTTTATATATTTAGTTCAACAATTAACATTCCGACTTATTGTATATATTCAAATTCAAAAAGGCTTCATCTATATCATACAACATTTTCAATATTATAAAAACTAAATAATTATTTTATCAAAAGACACGAGGCAATCATTGTATTAAAAGTTAAGCAGGAATCTCTACTAACCTTTGTTTAGTTCTCATTATTTGACACTTTTGTTTTTACATGTAAATCACTTTACCATTTTCCGAATATCGTTAAAAATAAACGATTTCTCAAATCAACGTGGACCTCACAACCGAGACCCCTTAACAATATCATAATTTATCTGATAATTCAATCATTTGATATTATCTTTTAATTCCGTTGATAAATATATTGAAACAATTACGTTCATGTAAAGTATTATTCATCTAATACTTTGTCAACGTTTTCAATTAATATAACTATATATTATATATACATATCCATATACACATAAAATGTTCGTGAATCGTCGAGCACAGTCATAGGGTAATTGATTACATGAATATAGTTCTAAAATTTTTAAGATTCAACTTTACAAACTTTGCTTATCGTGTCAAAATCATATAAAGATTAAGTTTAAATTTGGTCAAAAATTTCCGGGTTGTCACAGTACCTACCCGTTAAAGAAATTTCGTCCCGAAATTCGATTGGGATCATCATGGCTGACAATAAGTATGTTTTCATGACGCATACGAGCTAGAAATTAGAGTTTTATCATCATTGAGTAATATGAATAAAACGATTTGATTGTGTGAAGAGTACGAGTGAAGCTATCACAGAAAAGTGAAATGAGAAAAGTAAAGTTTCGTTATATCTTTTGACGTAGATATGGTTGATTTCTGGAGTTCAAGGGATTTAGAGAAAATCTTTGTAATAAGATTTGGTTCTTCGGTAATTAAGGAAATTAGAATCCTCTTTGGTTAAATACAATGATCTGTCTTGATTGCTCTGTCTGATATTTCCCTATAAATCCACCCTCTTCGTTTCCTTATTTCCACAGCTCATACCTTCTATTCTTTCTCCCTCAATTCATACTTTACAGCATTCGTCAATATGCTCCATCCGGTTCTAATTCTTGATATACTCCTAACTTTCATATCTGTCATTCTTCTTTTTCATCTACCACCGGAGGATTTTATTTACTTTTACTATTACCTTGGGGTTATAGTGTTTTTAATTCTCCCATGTCTTTACGTTGCAATACGTATTGATATACACGGTTTGTAATTTATGTGTTGCTGTCGGGCTTTATATCTTTCCTTATTTTTCGGAGTCCCTGCTTCTATCTTTCTGTAATTATTGACATCCACAGTTAATGCTCTCTCCTATTTACTACGATTTATACTCCCATTTCTATTTCAGAGCTTCATGCTTTTGTTTTCTCTTTGGAAGTAATGGTCCAGAATTCGTAGGTATGAAGCTTTGGATGAACAATGCTAATGTTCTAAGAAAGAAATGGTAATAACACGATCTGACTTGTAAAATTACCAGAAAATCACGGAAAATACCGAATCATCAAGAAAAATATTTTCTTGATATTTTTAGAAGTTAAATAGAATGAAAGAGTTATGTAACATGGAACATGATGATGTTATGGTGTAATGACCCTAAAATTTTCGACAAACTTTAAACCAAACTCTAGATACGATTTAGTATTTTGACACGATAAAAAAAAAAGTCTGTTAGGTTGAGTCTCAAAATTTTTGAACTGTTTTCTTGCATTCATTTAACTTTCGACCATTTCGACGATTCACGAACCTTTAATTAAAAATAGAAATGTATATATATATATAAATAAATAAATAAATACATATATATATATATATATATATATATATATATATATATATATATATATATATATAATTGATATACATAATTATTAATTGTATGTATATTATAATATATAAAACATATAATTATTAAACATTCAATATGTGTCTTTATTTAATATATATCATATAAGTATTAAATATAAATTATTTATAATATGTAATATTAAAATATTAAATTTAGGTTTCAAGTTAAAAGTATAGTGTTATACTAATATTATTATTAATTCATTATTAATATCAATAATGTTAATATTAATATCAGAATTATTAATACTACTATATAATATATAATATATAAATATGAAATTGATACATTTAATTTGTTATAATATTACCAATATTATAATTATCATTTTTAATTTCATTAATACCATGATTAATTATTATTATCATCACTAATATTATTATAAATATTGTGAGTATAACCAGTATTACTAAAAATCATAAAATTATTATATTTATGGTTATTATCATTATAATACAACTTATTATTTTTTATCATTTAAAATAATTACTATTATTATTAGTAACATTATTAGTATTAACTTTAGTACAAAAATTATTGTTGTAATATAAATTATTATTATTATTCATATTATTATTATTATTATTATTATTATTATTATTATTATTATTATTATTATTATTATTATTATTATTAATAGTATTATTATTATTAATATGTTTATAAATTATTAATATCAATAACTCCAATAAGTCCGTATGATGTGTTACAGATATACATACTAATGCAGATACATATAGGAATCAGTATTATTGTATATACGAATTCAGAATCCAAATCTATTACACATCTCAATCTAACTATATTTGATTATGATTGTTGTCTCCAATTTTGTACCAGATCAAATGCAATCACAGATACACAAAAAAAGAAATTGATAGAATCAGAACCGGATATAATGATTCGGTAAGATACAAAGTTTTTGCTAGATATTAAATAGATGAAGAATCGAATTCAGTTAGGCATCAACATCAATCTTCTTGATATTTTATTTTTACTCGTCCTTCCTGTCTTCAACTTGTTACCCGTTCAAATTAATTTCTCAATACAAACAAGATGATCAAATCAAGTTGTCAGAGACCAATAGTAAATCGTACGAACCTGTTGACAATCACAATCTGCTTTTAATTAATTTCAATTTCTTCCTGAGCGAATATTTCACGTCGATCACAAATCTGCTACGAAACAAACTATAATCGAATCTTGTGCTGTATATATTGTACGAATCTATTACACTTCATTTTCTACTTTATACATTTTTGTTTGTTCCTTTTGGAGTTGATTCTTCATATCGTTAACACGAGCATTATAAAATACCACGATCAATACCCAAGTCATCATCTTAAATTACCTTCGGTTCCTTGCTTCTTCTTCATTAAACTGTCATCTATATCTCCTCCCTTGAAGAATCTTGATGCTATTGTTGTTTTCTATCGACACACACAAACACAAACATCACCACCTACGAACTACAATCGAATACCATGAATAACTCAAAACCACTAACCTAATTTTTTGTTCTTACCTTTCTTAATAATTCTTGTCTTTCTTTTCTTTCGATTTTGCAAGCAATCGACAACCACCTTTTAAACAACATAACCTCCAACACCCAAACAGGCTAGTTGACTGCTGTTGCACTCATTCTGTTTCTGTTCCAAACCATCGTCACATTTTCTTCTTCATCAACATACACCACCTTGTCTCCAAGCCACCTTTTAAACCAGGAAACCTGCGCTTTTATTCTGTTACACAGTTTTTGTCTAAGCCATTTAAAGGGACAAAATGAATTGGGTATGTTCACAGCTCATAGATATCAAATATATATTAAAGCCCCTTTATGAAAGGTAATATAAAATTGGAGCATTTTTGTGCATGTGGGATAGGCACGAGAGTAATGGCCGACATAGAGAATACAAATGGGACGTTTAGTTTCCTTTTCCTTTTGAACCGTGTTTTCCTAATTATAATATTGAGCCGATCAGTTTATAAGTTATGGCCAAAGTTCTATAAATTATTATGTTGGGTCGATACATTTGAAAAGAAAAAGGGGGAACATAACCCACTTGTGCTAATATTTTTTATTCACATGCAATGAACCCTCAATCACTTTCCAACCTTTTTATAGTAGTGAGGTTGCTATAGCATGCCAAGGATTACTTTAATCTGCAAAAATCGAGACCATTGTTGTATTATATTCCCATTGCCGACGCTGCACATGTGTTTCAAGTGGTTAAGCCACAATTCAAGTTATCTAATGGGCCAAGGTTTTTAAAAAAATTCCGCTGCTATAATGAACATACCAATCATTTCCACTTGGAGTGCAGTTGCCGAGATTTTTTTTAGTTATTTATTTATTTAGCCGAGATGTTTGATGAGGGGAAGACGATTATTATGACGAAGACGTGATTGGATAAATATGATAATGGAGAATGATGAATGAATGGAACCATGTTTATTCTCTAGCTCATGTGCATGTTCCTTTCCCTATTATGACAGACAAACTAATAAAAAGTAAACCCCACAAAGAAGGGCAACTCTTCAGCTGCATGATTATGTCACGATTTTTTTTTATATACCTGTCTTCTTCTTTTGAAAACCGAAGACTTAATCACTCTAGCTAATTTATGATACCGTAAGTCCGTAATTAGATTGGGCCGATTCTGGGTTGTTGGGCCATGAAACAAGGGTGTCGATTGGGCTGCCATGTAAATGGACCGAAATAGTGTTAATTATTGGGCCATGTTATGGATATGATAAGGAAACAGGGAAAAATCGATAGATTAAGGCATGGTTGTTAATGTTAAGATAATGATGTGATTATAATACTATAAATGATGACATTTATATAGTAAGTGAAGATGGAGGTAACAATATAGGAGGATGATGATATTATTAAGGAAAGACGATGATGATGGTAATTAACGGATAATAATAAGATGATTATGATAACGATATAAGATTAAATGATGACTAGATGATATGAGGTATGGCGTAAAAGATGATACAATTATAATGTTCTAATGTTGCTACTACAAATATTCGTTTTCTATTCCAATTCTATGATGATGAGAGACGATGAAGAGGTTGTGATGATGATGCTTATGTTAATCGATAAAAGGGTTAAAGAAATTAATGGAAGAATTTAAAATAGAGGATAAGAAAGAGAGGAATGGTTGGGCATTTTGTCAGGAAACGAGAGGTCACGGGTTTGAGTCTCGGTTGTGGCATTTTTTTTAGAAAAGAAGATGGAAACTGAGACACCGCTAATTTTTTATTTTTTATTTTATACGTGGCGGAAGCATAATATTAATTAATTACGATATCAACATTTGTACAAACCGATGTCACGTGTCATTAAAACAATTTACATATTAATAGGAAGAGACGTAAATACATTCTGTTTTCAAAGGTACACGGTTCATATTCTAAAAGACCACATCAGAGTTAACCCTGTCAAACATAACATCATCATGCCCGTCTTCTCCCAAAAGCACTATCTACAAAAGCTAACAACCTGCATGGAGGAGATGGAGGGGAATTAGCACGAAGCTAAGTGAGTACGACTAACTACAGGCCATAGTATACATAAGTGTTATACTAATCATGTCACTTAGTCTAACACACAAACATCACCCAAGTTCCGTCTACAGAGACTCTGGCAGTTCGGCCAAACCATTAACCACCAGCTGATCGGACTGGCGCTTACCAGAAGTTCCTCCACCACCGTGTGTATATACATAATCCACACGCGACGGACGCGTCATTCACATATATATATGTAGTGACCCGAACTTTTCTATGTTTATATATATTAATTGAGATTGATATTTACATGATTAAATGTTTCCAACATGTTAAGCAATCAAACTTGTTAAGACTTGATTAATTGAAATATGTTTCATATAGACAATTGACCACCCAAGTTGACCGGTGATTCACGAACGTTAAAACTTGTAAAAACTATATGATGACATATATATGGTTATATATGTGATGACCCAAAAAATTTCGACTAATTTAAACCAATTCTCTTTATGATTTAATATTATGTAAATATACATATATGTATGTATATATATATATATATATATTATAAGATGTACAAGTAAAAACGACTTTCCTACAGTAAAACATTAATTGCTACAGTAAAAATGACTTTGCTACAGTAAAACACTATTTGCTACAGTGAAACCGTATTTTGCTACAGTGCTACAGTGAAAACGACTTTGCTACAGTGATTTGCTACAGTAACACACTATTTGCTACAGTAAAATACTATTTGATGTCGACGAACTAGCAAACAAAAACAGAAAAGGCGGCCATGCGATCGCATGGCAAAAACACTGAAAACTCATGCGATCGCATGAGCTACAGTAAATCAAAAAGTAATATAAATACGCAGTTTGTTCGACGAAGTTTTTCACATTTCTCTTAATATTTATATTTATATTATAATTATAATTTTAAATTTAAGTTTAATAATAATAAGGTATATACGAGGGTGTTTTTAATTCGGGTTTCAAACCGCTTTAAGCTAAGGAAATATTAGGTATTATTCGGGGTATTGTTCTTGAATCCAAGGCCAACCATACAGTCATCTACCATCATTACGTCTACGCAATTTGCCTACAATATTGAATCGCAATATTGAACTGTGAGTTATAGTCTCCCTTTTTAAATGCTTTAAATATTTTTGGGCTGAGAATACATGCAATTTATTTTAAACGCAATAAGACACAAGTACATACAAAATTCTACACTGACTTAAATCGAAAATCCCTTAGCTTTGGTAACTAGTAGCTGCCAGTACATAGGATATGGACTGGTGGGCGCGAATAATTGTATATGGATCCATAGGGCTTGACATCCCCGTCCGAGCTAGAGCGCTAGCCTTTTAACGGACGTATGTTATTTGAGTTTAAGACACGTTGGTTTGCGCGTATTAAAACGAATGAGGTAATTATCACTATAGCGTTAAGTTTAGTTACCAGGGTGCTCTGTTACGTAGAATCTATTGATAAACTTTTGATGAAATCTTGTGGTCTATCTTTATATATGTTTATGACTCGAGCAATTAAACCTATAACTCACCAATATTCGTGTTGACTTTTTAGCATGTTTTATTCTCAGGTCCTTAGAATGCTTCCGCTGTGATGTGCTTGTTTCCTGCATGGAGTCTCTCATGCTTTGTACAAAGTTTATTGCATTCAAAATAAAACTGCGTTGTGTAATAAATAATTGGACTGTGATGTCAACCTGTAAATTAAAGACTTATGTATTTTGGGGTTTTGCTTATACCTAAGCACTCGCCCACATGTTTATAACTTTCTATGTTTAGAAAGTCACTTATTTTAATGAATGCAATATTTTATCAAAACGTATCATATAGAGGTCAAAACCTCACTGTGGAATCAATGATTAACGTGCCGCGTCAATAGCGATTTTGACGGGTCGTTACAATATATATAGTTAACATGATTTTATTATAAGTATGTATCTCATTAGGTATTTTAACAATGAGTTATATACATAAAAATGAGACTATTAAATTAAGAAACTCGAAAACGATATATATAACGATTATCGTTATAACAACGTTTTACTAGGTACATATAAATCATATTAAGATATTGATACACTTGGTTAATCATGATAAAATGATATTTAAATATATCATTAAGTGTATTAACAATGAACTACATATGTAAAAACAAGACTACTAACTTAATGATTTCGAAACGAGACATATATGTAACGATTATCGTTGTAACGACATTTAAATGTATATATATCATATTAAGATATATTAATATATCATAATATCATGATAATATAATAATTTAACATCTCATTAGATATAATAAACATTGGGTTAACAACATTTAACAAGATCGTTAACTTAAAGGTTTCAAATCAACATTTACATGTAACGACTAACGATGACTTAACGACTCAGTTAAAATGTATATACATGTAGTGTTTTAATATGTATTCATACATTTTTGAAAGACTTCAAGACACAAATCAAAGTACTTCTACTTAACAAAAATGCTTACAATTACATCCTCGTTCAGTTTCATCAACAATTCTACTCGTATGCACCCGTATTCGTACTCGTACAATACACAACTTTTAGATATATGTACTATTGGTATATACACTCCAATGATCAGCTCTTAGCAGCCCATGTGAGTCACCTAACACATGTGAGAACCATCATTTGGCAAGTAGCATGAAATATCTCATAAAATTACAAAAATATGAGTAATCATTCATGACTTATTTACATGAAAACAAAATTACATATCCTTTATATCTAATCCATACACCAACGACCAAAAACACCTACAAACACTTTCATTCTTCAATTTTATTCATCTAATTAATCTCTCTCAAGTTCTATCTTCAAGTTCTAAGTGTTCTTCATAAATTCTGCAAGTTCTAGTTTCATAAAATCAAGAATACTTCCAAGTTTGCTAGCTTACTTCCAATCTTGTAGAGTGATCATCCAACCTCAAGAAATCTTTCTTATTTACAGTAAGATATCTTTATAATATAAGGTAATACTCATATTCAAACTTTGATTCAATTTCTATAACTATAACAATCTTATTTCGAGTGGAAATCTTACTTGAACTTGTTTTCGTGTCATGATTCTACTTCAAGAACTTTCAAGCCATCCAAGATCCTTTGAACCTAGATCCATTTGTCTCTTTTCCAGTAGTTTTATCCACAAAACTTGAGGTAGTAATGATGTTCATAACATCATTCGATTCAAACATATAAAGCTATCTTATTCGAAGGTTTAAACTTGAAATCACTAGAATATAGTTTAGTTAATTCTAAACTTGTTCGCAAACAAAAGTTAATCCTTCTAACTTGACTTTTAAAATCAACTAAACACATGTTCTATATCTATATGATATGCTAACTTAATGATTTAAAACCTGGAAACACGAAAAACACCGTAAAACTGGACATACGCCGTCGTAGTAACACCGCGGGCTGTTTTGGGTTTGATAATTAAAAACTATGATAAACTTCGATTTAAAAGTTGTTCTTCTGAGAAAATGATTTTTCTTATGAACATGAAACTATATCCAAAAATCATGGTTAAACTCAAAGTGAAAGTATGTTTTTCAAAATGGTCATCAAGACGTCGTTCTTTCGACTGAAATGACTACCTCTTACAAAAATAACTTGTAACTTATATTTCTGACAATAAACCTATACTTTTTATGTTTAGATTCATAAAATAGAGTTCAATATGAAACCATAGCAATTTGATTCACTCAAAACGGATTTAAAATGAAGAAATTATGGGTAAAACAAGATTGGATATTTTTTGATTTTTGTAGCTACGGGAAATATTAACAATTCTATACAAATCATATCCTAGCTAACTTATATTGTATTATACATGTATTCTAATATATTATGTAATCTTGGGATACCATAGACACGTATGC
Organism: Rutidosis leptorrhynchoides; assembly: GCF_046630445.1. NCBI lineage: Eukaryota > Viridiplantae > Streptophyta > Magnoliopsida > Asterales > Asteraceae > Rutidosis > Rutidosis leptorrhynchoides. Next base: position 26,173,179 of record NC_092337.1, read on the forward strand.
AAATGTTTTGACATATCATACCGACCCATGTATATATATTATTTGGAACAACCATAGACACTCTATATGCAGTAATGTTGGAGTTAGCTATACAGGGTTGAGGTTGATTCCAAAAATATATATACTTTGAGTTGTGATCTAGCCTGAGACGTGTATACACTGGATCGTGGATTGATTCAAGATAATATATATTGATTTATTTCTGTACATCTAACTGTGGACAACTAGTTGTAGGTTACTAACGAGGACAGCTGACTTAATAAACTTAAAACATTAAAATGTATTAAAAGTGTTGTAAATATATTTTGAAAATACTTTGATATATATGTATATATTGTTATAGGTTCGTGAATCAACAAGTGGCCAAGTCTTACTTCCCGACGAAGTAAAAATCTGTGAAAGTGAGTTATAGTCCCACTTTTAAAATCTAATATTTTTGGGATGAGAATACATGCAGGTTTTATAAATGATTTACAAAATAGACACAAGTACGTGAAACTACATTCTATGGTTGAATTATCAAAATCGAATATGCCCCTTTTTATTAAGTCTGGTAATCTAAGAATTAGGGAACAGACGCCCTAATTGACGCGAATCCTAAAGATAGATCTATTGGGCCTAACAAACCCCATCCAAAGTACCGGATGCTTTAGTACTTCGAAATTTATATCATATTCGAAGGGTGTCCCGGAATGATGGGGATATTCTTATATATGCATCTTGTTAATGTCGGATACCAGGTGTTCATCATATGAATGATTTTTATCTCTATGTATGGGATGTGTATTGAAATATGAAATCTTGTGGTCTATTATTATGATTTGATATATATAGGTTAAACCTATAACTCACCAACATTTTTGTTGACGTTTTAAGCATGTTTATTCTCAGGTGATTATTAAGAGCTTCCGCTATCGCATACTTAAATAAGGACGAGATTTGGAGTCCATGCTTGTATGATATTGTGTAAAAACTGCATTCAAGAAACTTATTTTGTTGTAACATATTTGTATTGTAAACCATTATGTAACGGTCGTGTGTAAACAGGATATTTTAGATTATCATTATTTGATAATCTACGTAAAGCTTTTTAAACCTTTATTGATGAAATAAAGGTTATGGTTTGTTTTAAACCGAATGCAGTCTTTGAAAAAACGTCTCATATAGAGGTCAAAACCTCACAACGAAATCAATTAATATGGAATGTTTTTAATCAATAAGAATGGGACATTTCAGTTGGTATCCGAGCGTTGGTCTTAGAGAACCAGAATTTTGCATTAGTGTGTCTTATCGAGTTTGTTAGGATGCATTAGTGAGTCTGGACTTCGACCGTGTTTACTTGAAAAATGATTGCTTAACAAATGTTGTTGGAAACTATATATTTTTAACATGTGAATATTATGTGATATATTAATCTCTTAACGCGTTTGATATTATGTGATAGATGTCTACCTCTAGAACAAGTCCCATTGACTCACCTAATAATAATGAAGAGTCAAATGTAAATTGGAATAATTCGTGGACTGATTCACAAGTTCCCGAAGAGGAACCGGAAGAAGAGTCGGAACCGAAAGAAGAATCGGAACCGGAAGAAGAATCGGAACCGGAAGAAGAATCGGAACAGGAAGAAGAATCGGAACCGGAAGAAGAATCGGAACCGGATGAAGAAATAGAACCGGTGGGGGAAATAATAAAACGGTTAAGTAAAAGAAAATCCTCAACCAACCGACCAAGGTTAATTATGGTCAATGGTGTTTCCGCCAAGGAAGCAAAATATTGGGAGGATTACCAATTCTCCGATGAATCGGATTCCGACGAGAATTCCGATGATGTTATAGAAATTACCCCAACTGAATTTAAAAAGGCAAAAGAAAATAATAAGGGAAAGGGCATAAAAATAGAGAAATCTAATTCCAACCCCGATGAACTTTATATGTATCGTCAACCCCCGAAGTCCTTAAGTTGTAACAATGACCCGGGAACCTCTAAACCACCAGGTTTTTCTAAACCAATGTGGAAAACAACGGCTCGTATTAGGGGAACATCATATATCCCTAGAAACTTGGCAAAACGAACCAAAACCGAAGAAGAAGAAACAAGCGAGTCAGAATAAGATAGTTGTATTCGTGTGGTGTAATATATGTAATATAGTGTGCTTATGCTTTATGATATATGTAAAAATTTCTTGTATTAATAAGTAATTTTTTTTTATGAATCTAACTCTTGTCTATTTTACAGTATAAAAACACAAAATGGATAGACAACCCAATATTTTAAGAGACCTACCCGGAGATATGATTGATGAAATCTTGTCTAGAGTCGGTCAGAATTCTTCGGCACAACTATTTAAGGCGAGATCAGTTTGTAAGACATTCAAAGAACGTTCCAAGAATGCCTTGGTTTATAAAAGGCTTTCGTTCGAAAGATGGGGGATATCACATTGGGAAATCCATAAGTTACGATGTGTTTACTTTGACGCATATATTGCGGGGAACCCAAATGCTATTTTACGCAATGGGTTAAGAAATTATTTTGACTCAATATATCTGAATATTGGACTTCGTGATTTAGAAAAAGCGGCTAACATGCAGCATAAAGAAGCATGTTATGCTTACGGATTAGTAATGTTCGCTTCTCACCAAAGTGAGAACAAGAACATCGGGCTACAACTATTAAACAAAACGTTCCCACAAGTGACGGAGTCGGTAATTGGGGTAAGAAATGAGGTTTTTAGATTGTTACAAGACTGTTGGACATTACGTAACCCTCGTCCCTTTGACGACGTTACAACACGCTGTCTTATCAACGGCCATAACGGTTATGTTCCACAAGACCAAGGATGGGAAGTAATCCTAGTAAAACCAGAATGCATGACTTGTTTCTGGACGTATGAATTACGTGTCTTTATTGCCTTTGCTAAACGACTTGTGTACTAGCTAGAATTATCTTCACAACCATCTTGTATCAAATTTATTGTGTGCTATATTTCATGCTACATGTAAAATAAGCGGTATTGTAAGTTTGTAAAATATTGTGTAAAAGTTTGAACGCGAAATATTATTATAATCAGTTTTTCATATAGAATTGTAGTAGTTGAATTGTATATTAGCTACTAAGTATGAACTTAACGGGTAGGTACTACCAGAATTTAAACTTATAAAACGCTAATATGAAGAAAAAGCTTTTATAAATGAGTTCATATTATGCTACGAAATACTATTAACTACTCTTAATATTCTGTATGATTAACTTATTCCATTTGACTATTTTGAAGGAAATGGCACCGACTACTCGACACACCGTGAATATGAATGAAGAGGAATTCCGTACTTTTCTAGCTTCAAACATAGCCGCAGTACAGGTTGCGCTACATACCAACAATAACCTTGGATCTAGCAGTACAGGAAATCGTGTAGGATACACCTACAAAGAATTCACTACCTGCAAACCTTTGGAATTTGATGGAACCGAAGGACCGATCGGATTGAAATGGTGGACCGAGAAGGTCGAATCGGTGTTTGCCATAAGTAAGTGTACTGAAGAGGACAAAGTGAAGTACGCTATTCATACCTTCACAGGTTCTGCGTTGACATGGTGGAATACCTATCTAGAGCAAGTGGGACAAGACGATGCGTACGCACTATCGTGGTCAGCATTCAAGCACTTGATGAACGAGAAGTACCGTCCCAGAACCGAGGTCAATAAGCTCAAGACAGAACTTAGAGGGTTACGAACCCAAGGATTTGATATTACCACGTACGAAAGACGATTCACAGAATTGTGCCTATTGTGTCCGGGAGCATTCGAAGATGAGGAAGAGAAGATCGACGCGTTTGTGAAAGGATTACCAGAAAGAATCCAAGAAGATATAAGTTCACACGAGCCCGCCTCCATATAACAGGCATGTAGAATGGCTCACAAACTAGTGAACCAGATTGAAGAAAGAATTAAAGAACAGACTGCTGAAGAGGCCAATGTGAAGCAAGTCAAAAGAAAGTGGGAGGAAAACGGTGATAAGAATCTCCAATACAACAACAACAACAATTACAACAATAATCGCAACAATTATCCCAACAATCGCAACATCAATCGCAACTACAACAAACGGCCCAACAACAACAACAACAACAACAACAACAACAACAGCAATTACAACAATCATCCCTACAACAATAATAACCGCAACAACAACAACAATCAGAAGCAGCTATGCCAAAGGTGTGAAAAGTATCACTCGGGGTTCTGCACCAAATTTTGCAACAAGTGTAAAAGAAATGGTCATAGCGCAGTGAAGTGTGAGGTCTACAGACCAGGGGTTAATAGAACGAAAGGAACAAATGGTGTCGGAACGAGTAATGGCGGAGCAAGTAGTGTCGGAGCAAGTTATGCCAATGTAGTTTGTTATAAATGTGGAAAACCGGGCCACATTATTAGAAATTGTCCGAACCAGGAGAACACGAATGGACAAGGCCGTGGAAGAGTTTTCAATATTAATGCGGCAGAGGCACAGGAAGACCCGGAGCTTGTTACGGGTACGTTTCTTATTGACAATAAATCTGCTTACGTTTTATTTGATTCGGGTGCGGATAGAAGCTATATGAGTAGAGATTTTTGTGCTAAATTAAGTTGTCCATTGACGCCTTTGGATAGTAAATTTTTACTCGAATTAGCAAATGGTAAATTAATTTCAGCAGATAATATATGTCGGAATCGAGAAATTAAACTGGTTAGCGAAACATTTAAGATTGATTTGATACCAGTAGAGTTAGGGAGTTTTGATGTGATAATCGGTATGGACTGGTTGAAAGAAGTGAAAGCAGAGATCGTTTGTTACAAAAATGCAATTCGCATTATACGAGAAAAAGGAAAACCCTTAATGGTGTACGGAGAAAAGGGCAACACGAACCTACATCTTATTAGTAATTTGAAGGCACAAAAACTAATAAGAAAAGGTTGCTATGCTGTTCTAGCACACGTCGAGAAAGTACAAACTGAAGAAAAGAGCATCAATGATGTTCCCATTGCAAAAGAATTTCCCGATGTATTTCCGAAAGAATTACCGGGATTACCCCCACATCGATCCGTTGAATTTCAAATAGATCTTGTACCAGGAGCTGCACCAATAGCTCGTGCTCCTTACAGACTCGCACCCAGTGAGATGAAAGAACTGCAAAGCCAATTACAAGAACTTTTAGAGCGTGGTTTCATTCGACCAAGCACATCACCGTGGGGAGCTCCTGTTTTGTTTGTCAAGAAGAAAGATGGTACATTCAGGTTGTGTATCGACTACTGAGAGTTGAACAAACTTACCATCAAGAACCGCTACCCACTACCGAGAATCGACGACTTATTTGATCAACTACAAGGCTCGTCTGTTTATTCAAAGATTGACTTACGTTCCGGGTATCATCAAATACGGGTGAAAGAAGATGATATTCCAAAGACTGCTTTCAGAACACGTTACGGTCATTACGAGTTTATGGTCATGCTGTTTGGTTTAACTAATGCACCAGCTGTGTTCATGGACCTTATGAACCGAGTGTGCGGACCATACCTTGACAAGTTTGTCATTGTTTTCATTGATGACATACTTATTTACTCAAAGAATGACCAAGAACACGGTGAACATTTGAGAAAGGTGTTAGAAGTATTGAGGAAGGAAGAATTGTACGCTAAGTTTTCAAAGTGTGCATTTTGGTTGGAAGAAGTTCAATTCCTCGGTCACATAGTGAACAAAGAAGGTATTAAGGTGGATCCGGCAAAGATAGAAACTGTTGAAAAGTGGGAAACCCCAAAAACTCCGAAACACATACGCCAGTTTTTAGGACTAGCTGGTTACTACAGAAGGTTCATCCAAGACTTTTCCAGAATAGCAAAACCCTTGACTGCATTAACGCATAAAGGGAAGAAATTTGAATGGAATGATGAACAAGAGAAAGCGTTTCAGTTATTGAAGAAAAAGCTAACTACGGCACCTATATTGTCATTGCCTGAAGGGAATGATGATTTTGTGATTTATTGTGACGCATCAAAGCAAGGTCTCGGTTGTGTATTAATGCAACGAATGAAGGTGATTGCTTATGCGTCTAGACAATTGAAGATTTCACGAACAAAATTATACGACGCATGATTTGAAATTAGGCGCGGTTGTTTTTGCATTAAAGACTTGGAGGCACTACTTATATGGGGTCAAAAGTATTATATATACCGACCACAAAAATCTTCAACACATATTTAATCAGAAACAACTGAATATGAGGCAGCGTAGGTGGATTGAATTGTTGAATGATTACGACTTTGAGATTCGTTACCACCCGGGGAAGGCAAATGTGATAGTCGATGCCTTGAGCAGGAAGGACAGAGAACCCATTCGAGTAAAATCTATGAATATAATGATTCATAATAACCTTACTACTCAAATAAAGGAGGCGCAACAAGGAGTTTTAAAAGAGGGAAATTTAAAGGATGAAATACCCAAAGGATCGGAGAAGCATCTTAATATTCGGGAAGACGGAACCCGGTATAGGGCTGAAAGGATTTGGGTACCAAAATTTGGAGATATGAGAGAAATGGTACTTAGAGAAGCTCATAAAACCAGATACTCAATACATCCTGGAACGGGGAAGATGTACAAGGATCTCAAGAAACATTTTTGGTGGCCGGGTATGAAAGCCGATGTTGCTAAATACGTAGGAGAATGTTTGACGTGTTCTAAGGTCAAAGCTGAGCATCAGAAACTATCAGGTCTACTTCAACAACCCGAAATCCTGGAATGGAAATGGGAAAACATTACCATGGATTTCATCACTAAATTGCCAAGGACTGCAAGTGGTTTTGATACTATTTGGGTAATAGTTGATCGTCTCACCAAATCAGCACACTTCCTGCCAATAAGAGAAGATGACAAGATGGAGAAGTTAGCACGACTGTATTTGAAGGAAGTCGTCTCCAGACATGGAATACCAATCTCTATTATCTCTGATAGGGATGGCAGATTTATTCCAAGATTCTGGCAGACATTACAGCAAGGATTAGGAACTCGTCTAGACATGAGTACTGCCTATCATCCACAAACTGATGGGCAGAGCGAAAGGATGATACAAACGCTTGAAGACATGCTACGAGCATGTGTTATTGATTTCAGAAACAGTTGGGATCGACATCTACCATTAGCAGAATTTTCCTACAACAACAGCTACCATTCAAGCATTGAGATGGCGCCGTTTGAAGCACTTTATGGTAGAAAGTGCAGGTCTCTGATTTGTTGGAGTGAAGTGGAGGATAGACAGATTACGGGTCCGGAGATTATACAAGAAACTACCGAGAAGATCATCCAAATTCAACAACGGTTGAAAACCGCCCAAAGTCGACAAAAGAGCTACGCTGACATTAAAAGAAAAGATATAGAATTTGAAATTGGAGAGATGGTCATGCTTAAAGTTGCACCTTGGAAAGGCGTTGTTCGATTTGGTAAACGAGGGAAATTAAATCCTAGGTATATTGGACCATTCAAGATTATTGATCGTGTCGGACCAGTAGCTTACCGACTTGAGTTACCTCAACAACTCGCGGATGTACATAACACTTTCCACGTCTCGAATTTGAAGAAATTTTTTGCTAAAGAAGATCTCACTATTCCGTTAGATGAAATCCAAATCAACGAAAAACTCCAATTCATCGAAGAACCCGTCGAAATAATGGATCGTGAGGTTAAAAGACTTAAGCAAAACAAGATACCAATTGTTAAGGTTCGATGGAATGCTCGTAGAGGACCGGAGTTCACATGGGAGCGTGAAGATCAGATGAAGAAGAAATACCCGCATCTATTTCCAGAAGATTCGTCAACACCTTCAACAGCTTAAAATTTCGGGACGAAATTTATTTAACGGGTAGGTACTGTAGTGACCCGAAATTTTCCATGTTTATATATATTAATTGAGATTGATATTTACATGATTAAATGTTTCCAACATGTTAAGCAATCAAACTTGTTAAGACTTGATTAATTGAAATATGTTTCATATAGACAATTGACCACCCAAGTTGACCGGTGATTCACGAACGTTAAAACTTGTAAAAACTATACGATGACATATATATGGTTATATATATAGTTAAAATGATTTTATTATAAGTATGTATCTCATTAGGTATTTTAACAATGAGTTATATACATAAAAATGAGACTATTAAATTAAGAAACTCGAAAACGATATATATATAACGATTATCGTTATAACAACGTTTTACTAGGTACATATAAATCATATTAAGATATTGATACACTTGGTTAATCATGATAAAATGATATTTAAATATATCATTAAGTGTATTAACAATGAACTACATATGTAAAAACAAGACTACTAACTTAATGATTTCGAAACGAGACATATATGTAACGATTATCGTTGTAACGACATTTAAATGTATATATATCATATTAAGATATATTAATATATCATAATATCATGATAATATAATAATTTAACATCTCATTAGATATAATAAACATTGGGTTAACAACATTTAACAAGATCGTTAACTTAAAGGTTTCAAATCAACATTTACATGTAACGACTAACGATGACTTAACGACTCAGTTAAAATGTATATACATGTAGTGTTTTAATATGTATTCATACATTTTTGAAAGACTTCAAGACACAAATCAAAGTACTTCTACTTAACAAAAATGCTTACAATTACATCCTCGTTCAGTTTCATCAACAATTCTACTCGTATGCACCCGTATTCGTACTCGTACAATACACAACTTTAAGATGTATGTACTATTGGTATATACACTCCAATGATAAGCTCTTAGCAGCCCATGTGAGTCACCTAACACATGTGGGAACCATCATTTGGCAAGTAGCATGAAATATCTCATAAAATTACAAAAATATGAGTAATCATTCATGACTTATTTACATGAAAACAAAATTACATATCCTTTATATCTAATCCATACACCAATGACCAAAAACACCTACAAACACTTTCATTCTTCAATTTTATTCATCTAATTAATCTCTCTCAAGTTCTATCTTCAAGTTCTAAGTGTTCATCATAAATTCTACAAGTTCTAGTTTCATAAAATCAAGAATACTTCCAAGTTTGCTAGCTTACTTCCAATCTTGTAGAGTGATCATCCAACCTCAAGAAATCTTTCTTATTTACAGTAAGATATCTTTATAATATAAGGTAATACTCATATTCAAACTTTTATTCAATTTCTATAACTATAACAATCTTATTTCGAGTGGAAATCTTACTTGAACTTGTTTTCGTGTCATGATTCTACTTCAAGAACTTTCAAGCCATCCAAGATCCTTTGAAGCTAGATCCATTTGTCTCTTTTCCAGTAGTTTTATCCACAAAACTTGAGGTAGTAATGATGTTCATAACATCATTTGATTCATACATATAAAGCTATCTTATTCGAAGGTTTAAACTTGAAATCACTAGAACATAGTTTAGTTAATTCTAAACTTGTTCGCAAACAAAAGTTAACCCTTCTAACTTGACTTTTAAAATCAACTAAACACATGTTCTATATCTATATGATATTCTAACTAAATGATTTAAAACCTGGAAACACGAAAAACACCGTAAAACTGGACATACGCCGTCGTAGTAACACCGCGGGCTGTTTTGGGTTTGATAATTAAAAACTATGATAAACTTCGATTTAAAAGTTGTTCTTCTGGGAAAATGATTTTTCTTATGAACATGAAACTATATCCAAAAATCATGGTTAAACTCAAAGTGGAAGTATGTTTTTCAAAATGGTCATCAAGACGTCGTTCTTTCGACTGAAATGACTACCTCTTACAAAAATGACTTGTAACTTATATTTCTGACTATAAACCTATAATTTTTATGTTTAGATTCATAAAATAGAGTTCAATATGAAACCATAGCAATTTGATTCACTCAAAACGGATTTAAAATGAAGAAATTATGGGTAAAACAAGATTGGATATTTTTTGATTTTTGTAGCTACGGGAAATATTAACAATTCTATACAAATCATATCCTAGCTAACTTATATTGTATTATACATGTATTCTAATATATTATGTAATCTTGGGATACCATAGACACGTATGCAAATGTTTTGACATATCATATCGACCCATGTATATATATTATTTGGAACAACCATAGACACTCTATATGCAGTAATGTTGGAGTTAGCTATACAGGGTTGAGGTTGATTCCAAAAATATATATACTTTGAGTTGTGATCTAGCCTGAGACGTGTATACACTGGGTCGTGGATTGATTCAAGATAATACATATTGATTTATTTCTGTACATCTAACTGTGGACAACTAGTTGTAGGTTACTAACGAGGACAACTGACTTAATAAACTTAAAACATTAAAATGTATTAAAAGTGTTGTAAATATATTTTGAACATACTTTGATATATATGTATATATTGTTATAGGTTCGTGAATCAACCAGTGGCCAAGTCTTACTTCCCGACGAAGTAAAAATCTGTGAAAGTGAGTTATAGTCCCACTTTTAAAATCTAATATTTTTGGGATGAGAATACATGCAGGTTTTATAAATGATTTACAAAATAGACACAAGTACGTGAAACTACATTCTATGGTTGAATTATCGAAATCGAATATGCCCCTTTTTATTAAGTCTGGTAATCTAAAAATTAGGGAACAGACACCCTAATTGACGCGAATCCTAAAGATAGATCTATTGGGCCTAACAAACCCCATCCAAAGTACCGGATGCTTTAGTACTTCGAAATTTATATCATATCCGAAGGGTGTCCCGAAATGATGGGGATATTCTTATATATGCATCTTGTTAATGTCGGTTACCAGGTGTTCACCATATGAATGATTTTTCTCTCTATGTATGGGATGTGTATTGAAATATGAAATCTTGAGGTCTATTATTATGATTTGATATATATAGGTTAAACCTATAACTCACCAACATTTTTGTTGACGTTTTAAGCATGTTTATTCTCAGGTGATTATTAAGAGCTTCCGCTGTTGCATACTTAAATAAGGACGAGATTTGGAGTCCATGCTTGTATGATATTGTGTAAAAACTGCATTCAAGAAACTTATTTTGTTGTAACATATTTGTATTGTAAACCATTATGTAATGGTCGTGTGTAAACAGGATATTTTAGATTATCATTATTTGATAATCTACGTAAAGTTTTTTAAACCTTTATTGATGAAATAAAGGTTATGGTTTGTTTTAAAATGAATGCAGTCTTTGAAAAAACGTCTCATATAGAGGTCAAAACCTCGCAACGAAATCAATTAATATGGAACGTTTTTAATCAATAAGAACGGGACATTTCAATATACACCACGGCTGTCTAGGCCACCACATGAGGAACCCAACCCGCAGGTTGATCTCTCCTACCGAGGCCACCACACAATAGGGACGCACTGGGCTCAAGCAGACAAGCATCAACCAACATGCAGTCATCACAATGTACCAACTATCCACAACAATAAGTATATCTAACAAGCATGGCAGTCATAATATAACATGCTACTATATACTATATACTCCAGTTAGTCCCACTCACCGATTACCAGCAAACGAGAAGGTGTTCAGCTATCTAATCACTGAATCTTCTCTTTCTCCTTTTCTCCTGAGAAATACATATACACGAGTTAGTTTATGTCCATAAACACCAAATAACACAATACAGAAAATTTTGTCAGAAAACTGTCCGCTAAAAATTTTCTCCTTAACACTTGTGCACTTTCAAAATTTACATCATAAACATCAAAATACAAACGGGCACCATAACGGCTAAAAATCAACACTTAGGTAAAATATTCTGCCCTAGATACTCAGTCGGTCGACTGACACTGACAGTCGGTCGACTGTCTACACAATCAGTCGACTGACCCTCTCAGTCGGTCGTCTCACTTGGTATATCATCAATCGGCCGAAGGTAAATCTCAATCGATCGGTTGTCATCGTCAATCGGTCGGTTCACCCTAGGTCGGTCGACTGTCGACCGACAGTCGGCCGACTGTGTTCATCTTCTTCAGAAGCTGAACACAAGTTACGGACTTCAAGCTAAAATCGCCAAAACTCGATCTAGAGCTCATTTTCGACACCAAAACTTACCACAACTCAATCACTACATGTTATAGACTATAAACCCACAAAGTTTGGACTATAACAATCATCAAATTCATGGGTTTTGACACAAAATCAAGCTTTTTACAAAACTTACACAAAACTATGAATTTAACCACGAATTGAACACAAAAACACATGTTTCTTACCTTGTTAGAATCAGTAGACAACAAAGAACACGATTCCAAGAACAATTTGAGCTCAAGAACTAGTTTTAGCAATTAGGGTTTCAAAGGGGAAGAATTTAGGTGCGGGGTAATATTTGGGAAGGGTCTGGAAAGTGCAAGAAATGCACTGCATAAGGCATCAAAAGTGGGTTAAAATCCCACACTGTGTGACACACGGGTATTTACCAGTTATCTGATATCTTTCGTACATCATTTGGTAACCCAAACGAAGTCCAAATTAAATAAACAAACCTGTTCTGTGACCCTTGTCACAAACTGGTCCTAACCACATTATTATTTAATAATAAATATTAAATAAAAATAAAAGCACATAGTAACACAATACTAACTTAAGGGCACATTAGTAATCTTACATCTAGGCCCGAATGAGGATGTTACAAATCTACCCCCTTAAGAAGATTCCGACCTCGGAATCTGGTCAAGGTCAAACAACTGGGGATAGCGCGCCCTCATTAACTCCTCGGTTTCCCAGGTCAAGTTGGAACCTAAACTATGTCGCCATTCCACTAACACCATTGGAATCTGTTTCTTTCTTAACTTGGTGACTTTCTTGTCCACTATACGAATTGGCTCTTCTACTAACTTCTTAGTCAAATCAACTTTCAAGTCTTTCAATGGAAGAATCTGACTTTCATCGTCTACTTTACACTTTCTTAAATAACACACATTGAACGTGTTGTGAATTCCTGCTAACTCTGAAGGAAGATCTAAGACTACCGTTTAATCGTTCAAAATCTCTATGATCGGAAATGGCCCAATATACCTCGAAGCTAGTTTACCACGTTTGCCAAATCTGATCACCCCTTTCCACGGTGATACCTTCAAGTATACACGATCACCTACATGAAATGTCACCGGACGTCTGCGCGGATCAGCATATACCTTTTGTCGATCTCTAGCTGCCTTTAATTTCTCACGTGCAATTTCAACTTTTTCTGCAGTTATCTGAACAATCTCGGGACCTGCAAATTTTTTCTCGCCTGCTTCTAACCAACACGTAGGAGTTCTGCATTTTCGACCATATAACATTTCATACGGTGGCATTCCGATACTCGAATGATATGAATTGTTGTAAGCAAACTCTATCAATGGAAGATGTGAATCCTAAGAACCACCATATTCTAAGACACATGCTCTTAACATATCTTCTAATGTCTGAATTGTCCGTTCACTCTGACCGTCTGTCTGTGGAAGATATGCTGTACTCAGATTTACACGTGTACCCAAATTTTGTTGTAAACTGTTCCAGAAGTTCGATACAAACCTAGTATCTCTGTCGGAAACTATAGACAACGGTACACCATGTCGACTAACGATCTCTTTCAAGTACAATTATGCCAAATCACTCAACGAGGCTGTTTCACGAGTAGCTAAAAAGTGAGCACTCTTTGTTAAACGATCCACAATCACCCAGATCATGTCGTGTCCTTTCTGGGTTCGGGGTAACTTGGTTACAAAATCCATCGTTATATGATCCCATTTCCACTGAGGAATTTCTAACTGTCTTAGAGATCCATACGGTTTCTGATGTTCTGCCTTAACTTGCGCACAAATATGACATTTTTCGACAAAATTTGCAACATCTGTCTTCATTGTCGGCCACCAATACAATATTTTCAAGTCTCTATACATCTTTGTACTACCTGGATGCACTGATAATCTCGATTTATGCGCTTCAGTAAGGATTAAATCCCTCAAATCTCCAAGCATAGGCACCCAAATTCGATCTTTATAGGTTTTTAATCCTCTAGAATTATTGCATAGGTCAAATTTTCTTTTAGTCATTTGTTCAGTCTTTAGGTTTTTGTCATTCAAAGCTACTAACTGAATGGTTTTCAATCGATCAATCAAGTCTGAAACTATTTCAATTCTCATAAATCTAACATTTTCGATGGTTTTCTTGCGACTCAGAGCATCTGCGACCACATTTGCTTTACCCGGATGGTACTTAATCTCACAATCATAGTCTTTAATCAATTCTAAACATCGACGTTGACGCATATTTAATTCTTTCTACGAAATAATATATTGAAGACTCTTATGATCTGTATAGATTTCACAATGTGTACCATACAAATAATGTCTCCAAAGCTTCAAAGCAAACACAACTGCAGTTAACTCTAAATCATGAGTAGGGTAGTTTCGTTCATGATTCTTCAACTATCGTGAAGCATACGCTATAACTTTATTTCTCTGCATCAAAACACAACCCAGACCTGCACATGACGCATCGCAGTAGACCACAAAATCTTCTGTTCCCTCTGGTAAAGCTAAAACTGGCGCTTGACATAACAACTGTTTGAGAGTCTGAAAAGCCTTTTTTTGTTCATCAGTCCATCGAAAGGCTACATCTTTTCTGGTTAACTTATTTAATGGACCTGCTATTTTAGAAAAGTCTTTGATAAACCGGCGGTAATAACCTGCTAAACCCAGAAAACTTTTAATTTCTGTTGGCGTTTTCGGCGAGTTCCAGTTCATTACAGCTTCTATCTTAGACTGATCTACTTTAATACCCTTTTCACAAATCACATGACCCAGAAAATGTACTTCCCGCAACCAAAATTCACACTTAGAAAACTTACCGTACAACTGTTCCTGTTTCAAAAGTTCTAACACCAATCTCAGATGTGTAGCATGATCTTTCTCGGTTTTTGAATATATCAAGATATCATCTATGAAGACAATCACAAACTTGTCAAGATATTGACGACACACCCTGTTCATGAGATCCATAAACACTGCTGGCGCGTTGGTTAACCCGAATGGCATAACTAAAAACTCATAATGACCATATCTAGTTCTAAACGCTGTTTTCGGTATGTCGGTCTCTGCAACACGTACCTGATGATACCCTGAACGTAAATCAATCTTTGAAAAGTAAGAAGCACCCTGTAACTGATCGAATAAATCATCTATTCTTGGTAGCGGATACTTATTCTTTATTGTTCTCTTGTTCAAATCGCGGTAATCTATACACATTCGAAGCGACCCATCTTTCTTTTTCACAAACAAAACAGGAGCACCCCACGGTGAAGAACTTGGTCGGATAAACCCCTTATCTAACAGTTCCTGAATCTGAGACATCATTTCTCGGATTTCTGACGGAGCTAATCTGTAAGGAGCTTTTGCCACTGGCGTAGCACCTGGAACCAAATCAATTTTATACTCTACTTCACGTACTGGAGGTAATCCTGGTAAATCATCTGGAAATACTTCTAGAAATTCTGACACAACGGGAATATCGGTCACCTGCTTCTTCTCTTTCTTAACATCAATCACGTAGGCTAAGAATGAATCACACCCTTTCGTTATTGCCTTCTGAGCTTTCATTAGGGAAACCATAGGGAAGTTAAATCCACTGCGCTCTCCCCTAGCTATCACTCGGGATCCGTCGGCCAAACGGAAAGAAATCATCTTCTTATAACACTTAATATTAGCCCTATTAGCTCTTAACCAATTCATACCTATGACTACATCAAAGCTAGGTATAGGCATCAACAAACAGGTTAAAGGGAAGGAATGGCCGTCAATTTCGATGGTAATTCCAGACACAGATGATGTGCATGGAACCATTTTACCATCATCTACTTCTATTCCCAAAGGCTCATCTAACATCTTAACAGACAACTTCAACTTATCACAGAAGCCTAAGGACATAAAAGATCGATTCGCTCCAGAATTAAATAACACACGAGCTGGCAAGGAATTAACCAAGAACATACCGGTAATGACGTCATCGGTAGCGGTTGCAGCGTCTACCGTCATCTGAAATGCCCTTGCCTCTGCTTTTGAAGGATTCTTTCTCTTCTGCCCGGCGGTAGAAGCAGAAGATCCCCCAGAAGTTGCTGACCTCGCCCCTGACCCTGCCCCAGAACCGGCTCTCGATGCGGATGGACAATTCGCTGATCTATGACCTACCTGATGACAAGTCCAACACACATCGGACTTAAAGGAACAAGTTGTTGTTTCATGACCTAGTACTCCACATCTCAAGCATCTTCGGGTCATTGGAGAACATGGACCGGCATGAGTCGACTTACAAACATTACACCAACCAGACTGACTAGAACCCGATCCACTCATACCAGACTTACTTCTCTATTTAATCCCACCTGACTTCTTACCACGAAAACCAGATTGCTTACTCGACTGCTGAGTCGACTGTCCACCTGATTGACCTTCTGATTTACCCCCAAAAGGTCCACCTTTTGAACTTTCTCTTTTCGCTGCCATTATATCACCTTCTGTAACTTTAGCCATCTCATGAGCCTGTGCCAATGAGGTTGCAAATCTTGCAACTGTCCTATATTCTGGCCTAATCACCTGCATAAAATGCTGAATCTTATCTTGCTCAGTTGGTACCCACTGTTGAACAAACCTTAACTTCGATGTAAAATCTCTGAAAACCTCATCAATCGTCATGTTTTCGGTCATTTTCATACTCAGAAACTCAGTTTTCAATCTTTCCATCTCATACTCAGAACAATACTGCTCCCGAACCTTAGCAGCGAACTGTTCCCAAGTTATCTGACTGATCTGTTCTTTGGGTAAATATACAGTAATAGAATCTCACCACTCCATTGCTTCACCTTTGAGAAGCCTACTAGCAAACAGTACCATAGATTCAGGCTCACAAAAACATGCTTCTAATGCTCTCTCTACTTCTCTTAGCCAATTAAGGGTCATTGTAGGGTTTGTGTGACCACTGTACTCAGGAGGTTTGCAGTCCATAAACTGTTTATAGGTACACTTCCTTCTTGTCTCAGGGACTTGAAATGGGTACATCATTTGACTAGGAAAAGTTTGGTTAAACGGAAATGGCATTTGATAGTTTTGATAGGTATTTTGTGGAAATTGTGACTGAGAACTGCCACCGGCTTGATTATAAAAATTAGGAGGAAAGGTTGTGTTCAACGCAGTGGTATTTGGGTTCCATTGCGCCCGTTCTTGTTCTAATTCCTTAATTTTCTCCTGAGCTTCTAGTAACCGACTTTGAAGTTCTATTACTTCTTGAGAAGTGTCTTCTTCTGAAGACACATGTCCATCTTCGTCAGGGGCTCTAAAAGTACCAGTTCCAGGGACAGTGGGGCCAGTAGCGTTAGCTTCGTTATCTGCCATTACTGCACTACCACAACACTCACACTAAAGCTTAGTATAAACTCTGTTAGTACTAACAACTAACACATAACCTGTCCTAATACTCACTTAATCCATCCCCAGCATGTTATGTTTGACATGACTCTTCTAAGTTTGGGAACAAGACATGTAGATCACAATGCACATGCTGCCAAACTCAGCTCTGATACCAACTTGAGACACCGCTAATTTTTTTTTTTATACGTGGCGGAAGCATAATATTAATTAATTACGATATCAACATTTGTACAAACCGATGTCACGTGTCATTAAAACAATTTACATATTAATAGGAAGAGACGTAAATACATTCTGTTTTCAAAGGTACACGGTTCATATTCTAAAAGACCACATCAGAGTTAACCCTGTCAAACATAACATCATCATGCCCGTCTTCTCCCAAAAGCACTATCTACAAAAGCTAACAACCTGCAGGGAGGAGATGGAGGGGAATTAGCACGAAGCTAAGTGAGTACGACTAACTACAGGCCATAGTATACATAAGTGTTATACTAATCATGTCACTTAGTCCAACACACAAACATCACCCAAGTGCCGTCTACAGAGACTCTGGCGGTTCGGCCAAACCATTAACCACCAGCTGATCGGACTGGGGCTTACCAGAAGTTCCTCCACCACCGTGTGTATATACATAATCCACACGCGACGGACGCGTCATTCACATATATATACACCACGGCTGTCTAGGCCACCACATGAGGAACCCAACCCGCAGGTTGATCTCTCCTACCGAGGCCACCACACAATAGGGACGCACTGGGCTCCAGCAGACAAGCATCAACCAACATGCAGTCATCACAATGTACCAACTATCCACAACAATAAGTATATCTAACAAGCATGACAGTCATAATATAACATGCTACTATATACTATGTACTCCAGTTAGTCCCACTCACCGATTACCAGCAAAAGAGAAGGTGTTCAGCTATCTAATCACTGAACCTTCTTGATAAGGCTAAAAAGGAACATATATTTCATAGCAAAATCCCCCAAGAAAGACAAGATTTTAGTTGCAATTGTTCCATTTTCAAGTAATATTCGTTTATTTTAAATAAGTGCGAAGACAAAAGGCGAAAACGACGAATTGAAGACACAAAGGTCCAAAAAGCTCAAAAGTACAAGATACAATCAAAAAGGTTCAAATTATTGATGAGGAACGTCTAAAAATGACAAGAGTACAAGTTACAAAACGCAAAGTACAAAATATAAAATTGTACGCAAGGACGTTCGAAAATCCGGAACCGGGACCAGAGTCAACTCTCAACGCTCGACGCAACGGTGTAAAAATTACGAGTCAACTATGCACAAGAATAAAATATAATATTTAAATAATTCATAATAAGAATAATATTAAATAATAAAAAGTTGTTAATTGAGCATAGTTCAGGGGTCATAAGTGAAAATTCAATTTCTAAATTCGCCTATAAAAGGCTTTGTAATCGTAATGTAAAAACACACCTTTTTCTATCTTTTTCTTATTTATCAATATCAATTATCAATATCTATATTCTATATCTCTATCATAATGTTAACTTAATAAGATATAACAATAATCTTAATTTTAATTTTAAATTATGATAATAATAAGATTTATGATAGAGATCGTTTGAGTGTGTAAGTCGAAATTCTGTCCGTGTAACGCTACGCTATTTTTAATCATTGTAAGTTATGTTCAACCTTTTTACATTAATGTATCGTAACTAAGTTATTATTATGCTTATTTGAGCCGAAGTAATCGTGATGTTGGGCTAAAATATTAAGAAGGGGTTATTGAACTTTGGACCATAATTAAGGTTTGGGCAAAAGACCGACACTTGTGGAAATTGAACTATTGACTATTAATAGATGGGGGGTATTGTCTAATTGAGTGACAACTCATTGGAGTCTGTCGAACCTATCTTCAAATTAATTAACCTAATAATTAATAATGATTATGGTTGTCCTATTTAGTGATGTTCATATGGAATCTGTTATAATCATTTAATTAATCAATTGGGTTGGGTAATTGATTATTCATTCTGATCAAGTGGATGAATTAATATTCATAAACTAATTAAAACAGGGGTGGATTACATACAGTGATAACTGGTGTAATTGTTGACAGAAGTGATAACTGCGTCACAGTTTAAATCCTTAATCAGTTGGAATATTTGACTTCGGGTATAAGGGTAATTTGACGAGGATACTCGCACTTTATTTTTATGACCGATGGACTATTATGGACAAAAAAACCAGATAGACGTATCAAATAAACCAGGACAAAGGACAATTAACCCATGGTAATAAATTAAAATCAACACGTCAAACATCATGATTACGGAAGTTTAAATAAGCATAATTCTTTTATTATATTTCTCATCGTATCTTTATTTACTGTCATTTTATTACTCGCAATTTTATTTACTGTCATTTTATTTATTGTCATTATTTTACGCACTTTAATTATCGTCATTTATCTTTACGCTTAAAATATAGAATCGACAAACCGGTCATTAAACGGTAAAATCCCCCTTTTATAATAATATTACTACTTATATAATTATATATATTTTGTATAAATATAGTTAAAAATATAGTAAGTATCACCAGCTCCCTGTGGAACGAACCGGACTTACTAAAAACTACACTACTCTACGATTAGGTACACTGCCTATAGTGTTGTAGCAAGGTTTAGGTATATCCCATCCGTAAATTAATAAAACTTGTGTCATATTTTGTAGTATTTTGTATTAAAAATAATACTATTTCGTACCCTCACGCTACATCATCAAGTTTTTGGCGCCACTGCCGGGGAGCGCTAAAACGCTATATTTTTAATTATAATAATATTGAAATAAAATATAATAATATAATAATATTGAAATAGAATATAATAATATAATAATATTGAAATAGAATATAATAATATAATAATATTTTAGAATATATTTTGAATCGTAAAAGTTTTAAAAAGTCGTATTTATTAAATACTTCAGGGGTATATTATGTAAATTGTAATTAATAATTTCTATCATGTCGCTTTCAATTGAATAGTAAATTAATTAATTTCTTTTCATTTACTATTCATGAATAGTAAATGAATTAAAAAAAAAAGTTTTGAAAAAAAAAATAATAATTATAAAAAAAGTATTAATTTGTAAAAAAAAATCATTTTAAAAAAAAAAAAAAAAATTGTAAAAAAAAAACGTTTTTTTTTAGAAAAAAAAATTCGTTTTTAAAAAAAAAAAACGTAAAAAAAAATAAAAAAAAAAAAACTTAAAAAAAAAAGCGTAAAAAAAAATCAAAAACGTAAAAAAAAAAAAAAAAATTATTAAAAAAAATATATATATTTTTAAGATTTTGTCTATAAAAAAAAATTATTTTTTTTTTAGTTTTATTACCTTTAGATTTTTAGACTATAGTCGCAACTTTTAGTATTAAGTTTAGTTTTGCCATAGTTATTTTTACTTCTAGAATTTTTAGGCTTTGCCGTAAAATCCCTTAAGTGCTTATTCCTTAGATTAAGTTTTAGGTGCTTTAGAATTTTACGACGTCGTATTTCGCACTACTTTCTTATTTTTATTTTTCGACGCCTATTTTTCGACCTTTTTATTTTTCGACCTTTTTCGACGCGCAATCTTTTTCTTTCTTATTTCTCGCCATTCTAGTTTTTAGGACTTAGATTTTTTTCTACTTCTTCTCTAAATTTCTTAAAATTACGAAAATTTATTTTAAGTGGTTAAATTGATAGACATCAAAATTTTCTGGTTCGTAGTAATAGTTGGATTTGTACGTGGACCGGGTTATTGGAGCCAAACAGTACTCAATTATATTGAGACCAAACGAATCCTGCCCCTCTGCTGCATCTTTTGGCTATTCGAAACGTGGACAAAATCAGAAAAGTCTATTGATTGGACAACTTATATAAGTTTTTCTTATTTTTATAACTAATAGGATATTCTGTGAATGCACCGAGCAAAACGTTCACCACCTTTCATACGTTCACCACCTGTAACTCGATCAAGACATCTAGCAAATATTGTCGCCGTTGATTTTTCTTTAGAATCGTCATCTAGTCGAACAAGAACTCCAACTCAAATTTCCGATAATCCATCTTTTGAACCCGACTTCACAATTAAGAACCCGGAGCATATTCAAGGACAATTCCAAGATCCTGAACCACTAATTATTCCTCCTGAGCCACAAACCATTAAATCAGAATCCTCTAGTGATTCGTATTCAACAAATTCAATTATGGAAGTAACGGAACCTCTAAGTATGGAAGATCGAATGAGAGCCACACGCACGGGCCAAGGTCACGCCATTATTAAGCCAGAAGTTAATGCGCCAGATTATGAAATCAAAGGACAAATTCTACACATGGTAACTAACCAATGCCAATTCAGTGGTGCACCGAATGAAGATCCTAACGAACACCTTCGTACGTTTAAAAGAATTTGTACACTATTCAAAATCCGAGAAGTGGAAGATGAGCAGATCTATCTCATGTTGTTTCCCTGGACTTTAAAGGGAGAAGCCAAAGATTGGTTAGAATCGTTACCTGAAGGGGCGATTGACACATGGGATGTTTTAGTTGAAAAATTTCTTAAACGGTTCTTTCCGGCATCCAAAGCCGTGAGACTTCAAGGAGAAATTGTTACGTTCGCGCAAAAGCCAAATGAAACATTATATGAGGCGTGGACAAGATTCGGAAGGATGTTGAGAGGATGTCCTCAACACGGTTTAGACACTTACCAAATAGTACAAATATTCTACCAAGGTGTCAACGTTGCTACACGAAAAGACATCGACATAACAGCTGGTGGTTCCATTATGAAGAAAACTGCAACTGAAGCTTACAAAATTATTGATAACACAGCCTCCCACTCACATGAGTGGCATCAAGAAAAAGATATCTTTCGATCATCTAAAGTGGCTAGAGCCGATTCTAGCCATGACTTTGATTCCGTTTCCGCAAAAATAGATGCTTTCGAAAGACGAATGGAAAAGATGAATAAAGATATTCACGCAATACGAATCAGTTGTGAGCTATGCGGTGGACCACACTTATTGAAAGATTGTCACATTGAACCAACATTGGAACAACGAGAGAATGTTTCCTATATGAACCAAAGGCCTGGAAATAATTATCAAAATAATTATCAACCGCCAAAGCTAAACTTCAATCGAAATCAAAACATTCTTTACAATCCAAAAGGACCCGAAAATAACTGGTATAACCAACAAGGTCCGAATAACCAACCAACTCAAAACAACACTTTCAATCAACAAAGACCTGGCTTATATAAACCACAACAACAAACCGAAGAGAAAAAGTCAAATATGGAAGACGTGGTATTCAAGCTAGTTGAATCTCAAACACAATTTATTGAAACTCAAACCCAAACGAACGAGAGATTTGATCAGTCATTAAGAACTCAACAAGCTTCCATTTTGAATCTAGAAAAACACGTAGGTACTCTTGCTAGCATGATGAGTGAGAGGGAACAAGGAAAGCTACCGAGTAATACTGAAGTAAATCCTCGGAATGAGAATGTTAATATGGTTTCAACGAATTCTGAAAAACCAGCACCAGAAGATGGGAAGGTTTTAGATGAGAGTAACAATGAAGAAGTTACACCACCACCACCCGAGTATGTAAAGCCAGTGGTGGCACCATACAAACCACCCATCCCGTTTCCAAGAAAAGGAGTTGAGTATGAACAAGTGATAGGTACTAAAGATTGTGATACTTCTGGAAAGAAGAAGAAGAAAAAGAATAAGAAAGTACAAGAAACAAAAGCCGTAGAAGTAAACCCGGTGAATACAGTTCCACCAAAACCTCCACCTAGGGTAGGTGATCCGGGTGAATTTATTGTTCCTTGTCTACTTAGTGATTGTGTCATGTATGATGCACTAGCAGATTTAGGTGCGAGTGTGAGTGTTATGCCTCTTTCCTTATATAAGAGATTAGGTGTAGGTGAGTTAACTCCAACGGATATGAGTGTTCGATTCTTTGATCAAACCATTAAGCACCCAGTTGGAATTGCTGACAACCTACCCGTTCAAGTAGGCAATTTAACCTTTCTAGTCGAATTCATTGTCATTGACATAGAAGAGGACCCAAACATTCCTCTAATTTTAGGTCGACCATTCTTTGCGTCCACCGGGGCGTTATTTGATGTAGGAAATGGAAGAATGACACTTAAAAGTGGTGACAAATCTATCACCTTTATGATTCGAAAGTCTAAATCTCCACCAACCAAGACCGTTGAACCAGAAAAAATGATTGGTAAGAACCATGTTGTTTTACCAACTCCAACGGTAATACTTAGCAATAATGAAACGCCTAAGTGTGGGGAAAATGAAGTAACACCTAATGATGACATGATAACAAAGAACCCCGTTGTTGATACGAAATTAAATGATCCCGTTATTAATAGTTCAATGAAGAAACTTATTAAACGGATTCGCGATGCTAGAACCAAGGGGAACTTTAAGTTATGTAACCGGTTAGTATCCAATCTATCACCTAAAGAAAAGGAGAAACTAGTTGAAATTGTGGATATTACACAGGAATCCGACCAATGGCTTAAAGAGAAAGTCACAGATATGCAAGTTGATTATGGACCAAGAGAAATTAACGATGAAGTTAATCACAATTTCGACACCCCAGCTACCTAAGTGTGGGGAGATTCAAATGTTCTAAAAAGAAAATGCTGTCTGGAGTTAGTTGTTCTGTTCTCGTGTAGTTCCGAGAATGGAATCCGATTGGTCTTTTCCGCTAGCAGACACTAAAGAACTAGTTTTCTCCCCCCATTCTGATTTTTTTTTTGTTTTTTAGGTTTTATATGAAATTAATATGTTTTCTTTTTAAGTTTTGTGTGAATTTAAAAACAAAAAATTTACTTTATTTCATTAAGTTGAAAAAAAATGATTTCTAAAATTCGTCGTGAGTTGAAAACTAGGCCGTTGAGCCGAAATTACTTTACCCGAGGGCGGGGCGAAAAATTTTTTCATCATTATTTTTAATTTTATTGATTTAAAGTATGCCAAAAAAAAATATATTTGATTTTATAAATTTTTGAACGTGGGGTAATATACCCAACTTTAAAAATATGTATATATGTTCGTATTTTATCATGTAAACAACAGGGTAAAACAACGCACTTTCAAAGACTAACATTAAGTTCAGCAAAAGGTACTGATTTTGACGACAAGATGCAAAACAACAAATGTGATATAATAAATGAAGGAATGAACGATGAGGCGCGCCATCTATCATTCGACGAGCTTTGTAATTACAAACTGGGTATTTTTAATCACTTTTCTACACTAATCACCCTCATGAATTAATAATTATAGTCTGATTTCATGCAAATGAGGGCATTGCATGATCTCAAGTGTGAGGAAGGGTTATAAATTCTCTCGGGTTTATACTTGGCTTATTTTCTAAATATTATGAAAATTTTAAATTTTTTTAACTGAATGAATTCAAAATCATGTTTATACATATTTATGAACGATAAAACTAGGTGTTAATGCCGAAATTATCGTTACCTCGGAAAGGACATAAATTGAGAAACAACCTAAAATGCTTGAATTCATTTAAAATGGAATAAAGGAGAATAAAAAGGCAAAGAAAGAAACTAAGTGTGGGGAGAATGTACCAAGTTATTCAATTAAAAATTATCTATCACATATCTTTGTACAAGATTATTGCAGGTACTTTTGTTTTGGATGATACTAATCAGTTTTACCCGGTTTACTGTAATATATTTGAAAGAAAGATGGATCTACACGATGAATCAATTCCATCATTAAAAGGAAGTAAAGTCTTTCGAAAAAGACACGCGCTTCTTGATTTAGGTCAAGAAGTTGTCGTCCAGACCAGCTGTAGGTTGACGAAAAATCTAGAAAAGTCATCTCTAAAATTAGCAGGAAATCCACGGACCTCAGCATCAAACAGGGTCGCCAAGTGGTCAGATTTATCCTAACCATGAGAAGGATTTATCTCGTACAATGGGGAGGCACCGTGCAAATTAGCTTGATAAGACTAATGAATCAGATCCCCAGAAAGGATAATCTCCTTAAAGATTACAAATCAGCTTTTAAGACTGATATTACTCAATCCTTGAGATTGACCTTAAAGATTGAGAATTCAAACTCATGGAATTCAATGATATCTAAACTCGAGCTTGAACGAGAAAATATTTTGATCAAAAATACAAACCGATTTGTTTTCTGAAAACTCATTTTCAATGCGTTCATTACCATTGAACGTAAAATCCTAGGAATTCACCTGGAATTCATTAGGTCACCTGAACCAAATCGGGTGTCAACCGTAAGAACGGTGGTTGCATAGCATGGTCGGAGACAGGACCTTGTGCCAGACCGAAAAATCATAGGATGATCTTTACTATCGCTCCTACCAAGGATAGTTCTAGCATCCGACACGTTAAAAGACCATAATCATCTGCATGTCACGGGACATTGCCTTAACAGTTTCTTGTTCATCGCTTTTCTTTACAACCGGACGGTAGTTTACCGAAAGATAATATACGGAACAAGTAAACTGGATGTGTACTTTCCGATACCGGGATAGCAGTGGATTACACGAACCTAAAAGTTTTAGCCAAAATATTGATCCACAAATATATTTTGCAACACCGATGATGGATCAAATCGGAAAACTTGTCTAGGGTAAAATCTAGCTTGAATTTTCAAAAGATCAAATGTTTTCATAAAGATCCAATTTCCTTAAAGGATCTAAATTTTTATAGTCATGTGGGACTTTAAACCGCCTTTCAAATGTGCACTTTGCTTTGGAAACCGAAAGTAAATCGGCTATTTGATTGCAAGTGTCGTTGTCCTAAACCCAAGGCAACTGTGGATGACACACCCACCTTTAACCATATCGTTACTATCATTGTTTATACAGCTCTATCAAAATCACTGATGTACAAAGTGTGAAGAATAAAGAAGTGATTCGTGTGATGTATTATATTATTTCAAGACTGTATTGCTTGAGGACAAGCAACGCTCAAGTGTGGGGATATTGATAAGGCTAAAAAGGAACATATATTTCATAGCAAAATCCCCCAAGAAAGACAAGATTTTAGTTGCAATTGTTCCATTTTCAAGTAATATTCGTTTATTTTAAATAAGTGCGAAGACAAAAGGCGAAAATGACGAATTGAAGACACAAAGGTCCAAAAAGCTCAAAAGTACAAGATACAATCAAAAAGGTTCAAATTATTGATGAGGAACGTCTAAAAATGACAAGAGTACAAGTTACAAAACGCAAAGTACAAAATATAAAATTGTACGCAAGGACGTTCGAAAATCCGGAACAGGGACCAGAGTCAACTCTCAACGCTCGACGCAACGGTGTAAAAATTACGAGTCAACTATGCACAAGAATAAAATATAATATTTAAATAATTCATAATAAGAATAATATTAAATAATAAAAAGTTGTTAATTGAGCATAGTTCAGGGGTCATAAGTGAAAATTCAATTTCTAAATTCGCCTATAAAAGGCTTTGTAATTGTAATGTAAAAACACACCTTTTTCTATCTTTTTCTTATTTATCAATATCAATTATCAATATCTATATTCTATATCTCTATCATAATGTTAACTTAATAAGATATAACAATAATCTTAATTTTAATTTTAAATTATGATAATAATAAGATTTATGATAGAGATCGTTTGAGTGTGTAAGTCGAAATTCTGTCCGTGTAACGCTACGCTATTTTTAATCATTGTAAGTTATGTTCAACCTTTTTACATTAATGTATCGTAACTAAGTTATTATTATGCTTATTTGAGCCGAAGTAATCGTGATGTTGGGCTAAAATATTAAGAAGGGGTTATTGAACTTTGGACCATAATTAAGGTTTGGGCAAAAGACCGACACTTGTGGAAATTGAACTATTGACTATTAATAGATGGGGGGTATTGTCTAATTGAGTGACAACTCATTGGAGTCTGTCGAACCTATCTTCAAATTAATTAACCTAATAATTAATAATGATTATGGTTGTCCTATTTAGTGATGTTCATATGGAATCTGTTATAATCATTTAATTAATCAATTGGGTTGGGTAATTGATTATTCATTCTGATCAAGTGGATGAATTAATATTCATAAACTAATTAAAACAGGGGTGGATTACATACAGTGATAACTGGTGTAATTGTTGACAGAAGTGATAACTGCGTCACAGTTTAAATCCTTAATCAGTTGGAATATTTGACTTCGGGTATAAGGGTAATTTGACGAGGATACTCGCACTTTATTTTTATGACCGATGGACTATTATGGACAAAAAAACCAGATAGACGTATCAAATAAACCAGGACAAAGGACAATTAACCCATGGTAATAAATTAAAATCAACACGTCAAACATCATGATTACGGAAGTTTAAATAAGCATAATTCTTTTATTATATTTCTCATCGTATCTTTATTTACTGTCATTTTATTACTCGCAATTTTATTTACTGTCATTTTATTTATTGTCATTATTTTACGCACTTTAATTATCGTCATTTATCTTTACGCTTAAAATATAGAATCGACAAACCGGTCATTAAACGGTAAAACCCCCCTTTTATAATAATATTACTACTTATATAATTATATATATTTTGTATAAATATAGTTAAAAATATAGTAAGTATCACCAGCTCCCTGTGGAACGAACCGGACTTACTAAAAACTACACTACTCTACGATTAGGTACACTGCCTATAGTGTTGTAGCAAGGTTTAGGTATATCCCATCCGTAAATTAATAAAACTTGTGTCATATTTTGTAGTATTTTGTATTAAAAATAATACTATTTCGTACCCTCACGCTACATCATCACTTCTCTTTCTCCTTTTCTCCTGAGAAATACATATACACGAGTTAGTTTATGTCCATAAACACCAAATAACACAATACAGAAAATTTTGTCAGAAAACTGTCCGCTAAAAATTTTCTCCTTAACACTTGTGCACTTTCAAAATTTACATCATAAACATCAAAATACAAACGGGCAGCATAACGGCTAAAAATCAACACTTAGGTAAAATATTCTGCCCTGGATACTCAGTCGGTCGACTGACACTGACAGTCGGTCGACTGTCTACACAATCAGTCGACTGACCCTCTCAGTCGGTCGTCTCACTTGGTATATCATCAATCGGCCGAAGGTAAATCTCAGTCGATCGGTTGTCATCGTCAATCGGTCGGTTCACCCTAGGTCGGTCGACTGTCGACCGACAGTCGGCCGACTGCGTTCATCTTCTTCAGAAGCTGAACACAAGTTATGGACTTCAAGCTAAAATCGCCAAAACTCGATCTAGAGCTCATTTTCGACACCAAAACTTACCACAACTCAATCACTACATGTTATAGACTATAAACCCACAAAGTTTGGACTATAACAATCATCAAATTCATGGGTTTTGACACAAAATCAAGCTTTTTACAAAACTTACACAAAACTATGAATTTAACCACGAATTGAACACAAAAACACATGTTTCTTACCTTGTTAGAATCAGTAGACAACAAAGAACACGATTCCAAGAACAATTTGAGCTCAAGAACTAGTTTTAGCAATTAGGGTTTCAAAGGGGAAGAATTTAGGTGCGGGGTAATATTTGGGAAGGGTCTGGAAAGTGCAAGAAATGCACTGCATAAGGCATCAAAAGTAGGTTAAAATCCCACACTGTGTGACACACGGGTATTTACCAGTTATCTGATATCTTTCGTACATCATTTGGTAACCCAAACGAAGTCCAAATTAAATAAACAAACCTATTCTGTGACCCTTGTCACAAACTGGTCCTAACCACATTATTATTTAATAATAAATATTAAATAAAAATAAAAGCACATAGTAACACAATACTAACTTAAGGGCACATTAGTAATCTTACATCTAGGCCCGAATGAGGATGTTATAGAAACAGATAGATATATTATGTATATAGATATAGATTGGGTATTAATTCAGAAAAGCAGCAGATGGTTCAATGGTTAAGGATATTATTGGGTTAGTAGGACGTCGCGGGTTCAAACCCGGACTTGGGCATTTTTTTAAGGGCTACTCCTTTGAGGTAGTTTACTTACTACTCATTATTATTATTATTATTATTATTATTATTATTATTATTATTATTATTATTATTATTATTATTATTATTATTATTATTATTATTATTATTATTATTATTATTTTATCAAATAAATATTAGATACATAAGAATATATATTTGATACATAATATAATTATATTAGTATTACATAAGATTATAGAATGAAAATAATGAGATTAATTATATAAATATTACCTATAACAAATTACTGATTTTTGATATAATACTAACTACTTATATACATATGTTAATATAACTATAAATATTAATTATTTTACAAAATAAATATATGTAACACATAATTGAAGATATAATATATATATCTTAAATAGAATTGAGTATGATTATTATATAATTAAAATACTTAAATAAATAGCACATAATTAATAAATGGAATTATGTGATTATATATTTAATATATATTATTGATATAGGTTCGTGAATCCGATGCCAACCTTGCATTGTTCAGTTCCGTCGTATGCATATTTTTACTACAAAATATCGTATTGTGAGTTTCATTTGCTCCCTTTTTAAATACTTTTGCAATATATATTTTTGAGACTGAGAATACATGCAGTGCTTTATAAATGTTTGACGAAATAGACACAAGTACTTAAAACTATATTCTATGGCTGGATTATTAAACCGAATATGCCCCTTTTTAGTCTGGTAATCTAAGAATTAGGGAATAGACACTCTAATTGACGCGAATCCTAAAGATAGATCTATTGGGCCCAACAAGCCCCATCCAAAGTACCGGATGCTTTAGTACTTTGAATTTATCATGTCCGAAGGGAGTCCCGGAATGATAGGGGATATTCTATATGCATCTTGTTAAGGTCGGTTACCAGGTGTTCAATCCATATGAATGATATTTTTGTCTCTATGCATGTGACGTATATTTATGAGAAATGGAAATGAAAATCTTGTGGTCTATTAAAATGATGAAAATGATTGATTATGATAAACTAATGAACTCACCAACCTTTTGGTTGACACTTTAAAGCATGTTTATTCTCAGGTATGAAAGAAATCTTCCACTGTGCATTTGCTCATTTTAAGGATATTACTTGGAGTCATTCATGACATATTTCAAAAGACGTTGCATTCGAGTCGTTAAGTTCATCAAGATTATTATCAAGTCATTTATAGTTTGAATATATTATGAAATGATATGCATGCCGTCAACTTTCGATGTAATGAAAGTGTGACTTTTTTAAAAACGAATGCAATGTTTGTAAAATGTATCATATAGAGGTCAAGTACCTCGCGATGTAACCAAATGTAATGTATTCGTCCGGATGGATTAGGACGGGTCCTTTCAGTTGGCATCAGAGCTGGTTTAACGCCGTTGGTGCGGGTTAGTCGTAAAGGAGGTTCTCACAGTATTACCTGTGATGAAGCATTGGCTCTTACTCCTTGCGATCCCTTACGAGGGTTGGCAGTAGCCGAGAGGCAGGCCCTAAAATCAGTATCTGAGGTACACTCAGTGGTCACCAGGCAGTTAGCTGGGAAGGCGCTGGGTGGGACAGTGGTTGTCCCCAACTGTCTTTCAGTTGGTATCAGAGCGGTGGTCTTAGCGAACCAGGTCTGCATTAGTGTGTCTAACTGATAAGTCGTTTAGATGCATTAGTGAGTCTGGACTTCGACCGTGTCTGCATGTCAAAAGTTTTGCTTATCATTTTGTGTCGAAAATTACCTACTTATCATCACTGTGAAATTACCTGCTTATCATTCTCAGTCTAGACACGTCTTACTGCATTGATTGCATGAATAGTGTATAGACAAAATTCATATCTTAGCGTATCTGTTACTGTAAACTTTTCCTAACATATTCCGTAAATTCCTCCGTAATCTACGAAATCTTTTGCTCTATATATATAGATATTCTATGTAACTAGAATACCATCCGATAGCCGAAAAATCATTTCGTATCGAAAAATCCTTTATCCAATCGTACGTAATGGAATTTTTCATCAGTTCAAGTCACTCGGATTTCGAAATGGAATCTCACTCAAGCTCCGAAAGCAGTGTGACTGGAATGGATCAACCAATCAGCCATCATCTATTTTTGATGAATTGGGGCTGGGTTCGTAACCTCCTCAATCATTAGAGACAAGAAGAAGGTGATCCTTTTCATCCACCACATTGCCCTCTTGGCGAAGAACCTGAAGCACTTACCGGCGAACCTATCCGAAACACCATTTTCACCCTCATTTCTCGAATATCTCGCCATGATTATACTCTATCTAAGATTCTAAATCTTATTCATCCGTTCGTTCCGACCGACAATCATCCCGGAATAATAGAAGAAGTCAACGAACTTCGCGCTTGAGTAATCAATTTGGAGAATATGGTGCAAAATTTAACAGCTTTATCAACATCATCGGCACCAACAGTACCATCAACAATCCATGCCTCAACATCTCATTCTGTACCTCGAGAATAATCATCGCTTTACATGACGATCTACATCATTTATCTTCGTTCGACATGATGGTTATGTAACCTCTAATGTTTTAGAGATTTTGTACTCTAGTTCTAAACGTAAACCAAATGAGTTTAATATCATATTAACTCATTAAATTCATGATTACATCTGAAGAAAATATATACGTATATATGTTTTCATAAAGATTGTAATTAAAAATTCTTTTGTACAAACTGTTAATGGTGAAAATATTTTAACGGGTAGGTAATACCCGAAGAATATTTAGTTTTCACATTAATAAGTTACAATGTACATTCTTCAATTCAGATTCAACAATCATTAACAATACTGCCCAAATCTACACATATACATATCCGTTCACCAAAGAACAACTATTTTCATTCAAATTTAATTTCATTTTCGAATTTTGACCGATCAAAATCCAAGTCAAGATTTAACAGAAGACATCACTTTTATATTCCTATATCTTTCGAAGCCATACTTTGAATTCAAAACTGTGCCAGATCCATTGGTGTGTTATTACCGAAAATAACTTTACAATACCTTTCCAAAATTAGCCAATTTTGTCACAGCTCCAGCAAATCAACTTCGACTTTCATTCGGATTAGCCTTATTATAACTTTGATATATAAGTTTGCCTTTCGTCATTGTTACCGGAGAACCCTTTATATCTCATCACATTAGCAGTAAACTTATCAGTAACTTCATTGATCTTTGACTTTTCGAAAAATCATTATATTTGTCGAAACCCCATCATGTGTCCATCTGCATCTTGTGACGATAGTTGTTATACCAAAAAGCTTCAATAATTATTTTGAATCTCGCAGCGTTTCTACATCAACAGTTATATGTATACATATAACATGTATCTTTTAGAATTATGTTCTTCCATTCTGAAATTCTGAATAAGCACCCCAATTTACGAAATCAATTCTCGGAGTATTAAAAGAACTGATAAAGCAGCAAAAACTATTGATGACTGTAACAGTCAAAAGTTTGATAATAAAAAGATGGTACGTTGGAAAAGGCTCGGAAAAACATCGAAATCTGCTTTCTACATTATAATATCTTCAATATTTCTATGATATCGTTATATCTTCCTTAGTCGTAAATATCCTCAACATTTTCGAAGGTATCTTTATATCGTTTTTGTTTGTAATTATCTTCGCTGTCACTCTATCCTTAGTACATCATATCGAAAACTGTTTTAACTTCTAGATTTCAGTGAAACACTGAAGTTTAAATCCTTGGATATTCTTGAGTAATATTGGAATGAAAGCATGAGTTAATGTAATATAATGATACTTGATCAACGTGATTATATTACAATAAGTCATGCAGAAGTTCCAATGGAACGTGATGATGGTAATACTTGATCAACATTACCATCACCACGAACTGTGTTACTTGATTTGTATTCATCATGGACCATGTTACTTGATTCGAATTCATATTGAACCCGAACTCAACCCGAGTAGGGCATTCATAAAACTAACTGCGTATCTATCTCGAAGAAATCTTTAAATATTATCATTTTCCATTCTTGGACGACTAAAATCTTTCTATTGAGAATCTGAGTCCAAATCTGGTACTAAAATATTCTCGATTTCAATTTCAACTATCACCACTCAAATTTCGGGACGAAATTTCTTTAACGGGTAGGTACTGTAATGACCCGAAAATTTTCGACAAACTTTAAACCAAACTCTAGATACGATTTAGTATTTTGACATGATAAAAAAAAGTCTGTTAGGTTGAGTCTCAAAATTTTTGAACTATTTTCTTGCATTCATTTAACTTTCGACCATTTCGACGATTCACGAACCTTTAATCAAAAATAGAAATGTATATATATATAAATAAATACATACATATATATATATATATATATATATATATATATATATATATATATATATAATTGATATACATAATTATTGATTGTATGTATATTATAATATATAAAATATATAATTATTAAACATTCAATATGTGTCTTTATTTAATATATATCATATAAGTATTAAATATAAATTATTTATAATATGTAATATTAAAATATTAAATTTAGGTTTCAAGTTAAAAGTATAGTGTTATACTAATATTATTATTAATTCATTATTAATATCAATAATGTTAATATTAATATCAGAATTATTAATACTACTATATAATATATAACTATGAAATTGATACATTTAATTTGTTATAATATTACCAATATTATTGTTATCATTGTTAATTTCATTAATACCATGATTAATTATTATTAGCATCACTAATATTATTATAAATATTGTGAGTATAACCAGTATTACTAAAAATCGTAAATTATTATATTTATGGTTATTATCATTATAATACAACTTATTAATTATTAATTTTTATCATTTAAAATAATTACTATTATTATTAGTAACATTATTAGTATTAACTTTAGTACACAAATTATTGTTGCAATATAAATTATTATTATTCATATTCATATTATTATTATTATTATTATTATTATTATTATTAATAGTATTATTATTATTAATATGTTTATAAATTATTAATATCAATAACTCCAATAAGTCCGTATGATGTGTTACAGATATACATACTAATGCAGATACATATATGAATCAGTATTATTGTATATATGAATTCAGAATCCAAATCTGTTACACATCTCAATCTAACTATATTTGATTATGATTGTTGTCTCCAATTTTGTACCAGATCAAATGCAATCACATATACACAACAAAAGAAATTTGATAGAATCAGAACCGGATATAATGATTCGGTAAGATACAAAGTTTTTGCTAGATATTAAATAGATGAAGAATCGAATTCAGTTAGGCATCAACATCAATCTTCTTGATATTTTATTTTTACTCGTCCTTCCTGTCTTCAACTTGTTACCCGTTCAAATTAATTTCTCAATACAAACAAGATGATCAAATCAAGTTGTCAGAGACCAATAGTAAATCGTACGAACCTGTTGACAATCACAATCTGCTTTTAATTAATTTTAATTTCTTCCTGAGCGAATATTTCATGTCGATCACAAATCTGCTACGAAACAAACTATAATCGAATCTTGTGCTGTATATATTTTACGAATCTGTTACACTTCATTTTCTACTTTATACATTTTTGTTTGTTCCTTTTGGAGTTGATTCTTCATATCGTTAACACGAGCATTATAAAATACCACGATCAATACCCAAGTCATCATCTTAAATTACCTTCGGTTCCTTGCTTCTTCTTCATTAAACTGTCATCTATATCTCCTCCCTTGAAGAATCTTGATGCTATTGTTATTTTCTATCGACACACACAAACACAAACATCACCACCTACGAACTACAATCGAATACCATGAATAACTCAAAACCACTAACCTAATTTTTTGTTCATACCTTTCTTAATAATTCCTGTCTTTCTTTTCTTTCGGTTTTGCAAGCAATCGACAACCACCTTTTAAATAACATAACCTCCAACACCCAAACAGGCTAGTTGACTGCTGTTGCACTCGTTCTGTTTCTGTTCCAAACCATCATCACATTTTCTTCTTCATCAATATACACCACCTTGTCTCCAAGCCACCTTTTAAACCAGGAAACCTGCGATTTTATTCTGTTACACAGTTTCTGTCCGAGCCATTTAAAGGGACAAAATGAATTGGGTATGTTCACAGCTCATAGATATCAAATATATATTAAAGCCCTTTTATGAAAGGTAATATAAAATTGGAACATTTTTGTGCATGTGGGATAGGCACGAGAGTAATGGCCGACATAGAGAATACAAATGGGACGTTTAGTTTCCTTTTCCTTTTGAACCGTGTTTTCCTAATTATAATATTGAACCGATCAGTTTATAAGTTATGGCCAAAGTTCTATAAATTCTTATGTTGGGCCGATACTTTTGAAAAGAAAAAGGGGGAACATAACCCACTTGTGCTAATATTTTTTATTCACATGCAATGAACTCTCAATCACTTTCCAACCTTTTTATAGTAGTGGGGTTGCTATAGCATGCCAAGGATTACTTTAATCAGCAAAAATCGAGACCATTATT
Organism: Rutidosis leptorrhynchoides; assembly: GCF_046630445.1. Lineage (NCBI taxonomy): Eukaryota > Viridiplantae > Streptophyta > Magnoliopsida > Asterales > Asteraceae > Rutidosis > Rutidosis leptorrhynchoides. The sequence goes on from NC_092337.1 coordinate 26,209,341, forward strand.
GTATTATATTCCCATTTCCGACGCTGCACATGTGTTTCAAGTGGTTAAGCCACGATTCAAGTTGTCTAATGGGCCAAGGTTTTTAAAAAAATTCCGCTGCTATAATGAACGTACCAATCATTTCCACTTGGAGTGCGATTGCCGAGATTTTTTTAGTTATTTATTTATTTAGCCGAGATGTTTGATGAGGGGAAGACGATTATTATGACGAAGACGTGATTGGATAAATATGATAATGGAGAATGATGAATGAATGGAATCATGTTTATTCTCTGGCTCCGGTGCGTGTTCCTTTCCCTATTATGGCAGACAAGCTAATAAAAAGTAAACCCCACAAAGAAGGGCAACTCTTCAGCTGTATGATTATTTCACGTGGATGATGATGATGCTGATGTTAATCGATGAAGAGGTTGTGATGATGATTCTTATGTTAATCGATAAAAGGGTTAAATAAATTAATGGAAGAATTTAAAATAGAGGATAAGAAAGAGAGGAATGGTTGGGCATTTTGTTAGGAAACGAGAGGTCACGGGTTCGAGTCTCGGTTGTGGCATTTTTTTAGAAAAGAAGATGGAAACAGATAGATATATTATATATATCGATATAGATTGGGTATTAATTCAGAAAAGCAGCAGATGGTTCAATGGTTAAGGATATTATTGGGTTAGCGGGATGTCGCGGGTTCAAACCCGGACTTGGGCATTTTTTTTAAGGGCTACTCCTTTGAGGTAGTTTACTTACTACTCATTATTATTATTATTATTATTATTATTATTATTATTATTATTATTATTATTATTATTATTATTATTATTATTATTATTATTATTATTATTATTATTATTATTATTATTATTATTATTATTATTATTATTTTATCAAATAAATATTAGATACATAAAAATATATATTTGATACATAATATAATTATATTAGTATTACATAAGATTATAGAATGAAAATAATGACATTAATTATATAAATATTACCTATAACAAATTACTGATTTTTGATATAATACTAACTACTTATATACATATGTTAATATAACTATAAATATTAATTATTTTACAAAATAAATATATGTAACACATAATTGAAGATATAATATATATATCTTAAATAGAATTGAGTATGATTATTATATAATTAAAATACTTAAATAAATAGAACATAATTAATAAATGGAATTATGTGATTATATATTTAATATATATTACTGATATAGGTTCGTGAATCCGAGGCCAACCTCGCATTGTTCAGTTCCATCGTATGCATATTTTTACTACAAAATATCGTATTGTGAGTTTCATTTGCTCCCTTTTTAAATTCTTTTGCAATATATATTTTTGGGACTGAGAATACATGCGCTGCTTTATAAATGTTTGATGAAATAGACACAAGTACTTAAAACTACATTCTATGGCTGGATTATTAAACCGAATATGCCCCTTTTTAGTCTGGTAATCTAAGAATTAGGGAACAGACACACTAATTGACGCGAATCCTAAAGATAGATCTATTGGGCCCAACTAGCCCAATCCAAAGTACCGGATGCTTTAGTACTTCGAATTTATCATGTCCGAAGGGAGTCCCAAAATGATAGGGGATATTCTATATGCATCTTGTTAATGTCGGTTACCAGGTGTTCAATCCATATGAATGATATTTTTGTCTCTATGCATGGGACGTATATTTATGAGAAATGGAAATGAAAATCTCGTGGTCTATTAAAATGATGAAAATGATTGATTATGATAAACTAATGAACTCACCAACCTTTTGGTTGACACTTTAAAGCATTTTTATTCTCAGGTATGAAAGAAATCTTCCGATGTGCATTTGCTCATTTTAAGGATATTACTTGGAATCATTCATGACATTTTCAAAAGACGTTGCATTCGAGTCGTTAAGTTCATCAAGATTATTATCAAGTCATTTATAGTTTGAATATATTATGAAATGGTATGCATGCCGTCAACTTTCGATGTAATGAAAGTTTGACTTTTTAAAAACGAATGCAATGTTTGTAAAACGTATCATATAGAGGTTAAGTACCTCGCGATGAAACCGTAATGTATTCATCCGGATGGATTAGGACAGGTCCTTTCATATGGTCTGTGAATCATCACGTTCCATTAGAAACTCAACATGACTTACTGTAATATAATCACGTTGATCAAGTGTCATTATATTATACTAACTCATGCTTCAGTTCCCAACACTTCTTCAAAATATTCATATTTTAAATTCGAATTTCTCAGATTTTAGAAACTAAAACAGTTTCTTTTATGATGTAACACAGATACGCGAAGAGATAAATGATTTCAGATAAGAATAGTCATGAAAATATCTTCAGAAATATCGTGAATATTTATAATGAAAGATACGATGATATCTTATAATTTCTAATATCAAAGGATGATAAAGAAGATTTGTCCGTAAAGGTTTAAAGTCAGGAGCAAGGTATTAGCTAATGACTTCAGTAGATACTGAATCATTTGGATTCTTTGAAGGCAGGTTTAGTCTTTGTGATTTGTCCACAGCCTCCTTCATGGTTTGCTCAATCCGTTTTCCAGTTTTAACATTTCCGAGTTTTGCCAACATACAATTCTTTATCATCAAACTTTCGACGATTAAGGTCGTTTACGGTTGTCTGCAGTTTCTACTGCTTCATTAAGCTTTTTCAAAATTTGAAGTATTGATTCGTAGACTGGGTGCTTTTCAGAATTTCAGAATGAAAGATCATAATTCTAAGAGATAAATGTTATATGTATACATATAACTGTTGATGTAGATATGCTGCAAGATTTCAAAATATTGATTGCTGATTCCCGATAATTGGTATGGAAATTCTCGTTACAAGGTGCGGATGAGTCTATGATAGGGTTTCAATGAATATAATGATTTTTCTGAAAATCAAATATCAACAAAATTGTTGGTAAGTTTACTGCTAATGTGGTGGAATATAAACGGTTCCCCGGTAACGATGACGAAGGGCAAACTTATATATCAAAGTTATAATAAGGCTTATTCGAATGAAAGATCGATGTTGATTTGCTGGAGATGTGGCAAAATTGGCTACTTTGGAGAGGGATTGTAAAGTTATTTTTGGTAATAACAACGCCAATGGATCACGGGTTTGTGTTAAACTTCTACGTAGGTTCCGGGAGTTTTCCAGGTGCATAAATGTGGATAACATGTTGTTGGATCAACCTATCGATTGTTTCTTAATTGAGGTGTTTTCAAGAATCGTGAAGGGTTTGAATGCAGATTGTAGTTGTGAATATACATATGATGTTCTGGAATTTTGAATGATACGAAAATTGTTTTCTGGGTTTAATGAATAGAAGTAATATTCTTGCATAGTTTTGAAGTCAAAGTATAGATTTGAAAGATGTAGGAATCTAAGAGTGAAGATATCGGTTATATCTTGATTTGGATTCTAATTTGTTAAAATCAGAATATGTAATTGGATCTGAATGAGAATGGTTGTTCTGATTTCTATGAAAGAATGTATATCGTTGTGAAAGTAGTGAATATAGTTGATGATTTGCTGAATCAGAATAGAAGAATGTAACATATTAATTGTGAATTTATATATCTCTTGGGTATTACTTACTCTTTAAAAGTTTCACAAGTAATATTTTGTACAAGAGAATTTTCATTACAATCTTTATGAAAATTATACGTATATTTTCTTCATGTGTAATACTTAGTTAATGAGTTAATATTAAATTAAACTCATTTGATTTTCGGCTAGATTAGAAATGAATAATCTCTAACATTAGAGATTACATAATCTTCACAGAGTATTTCACTACTGTAATCAATACTTTACTATTTATTCTTATTGATATTTCCTCAGTGAATCATGTTGATGCTCATAGAACTCTTGCTATCTTCGAATGATGTTTTTTTTAGAAAGTCTCGAGTATATCAAAAGTGTAAAAATCAAACATGTAATTGAATAATACACTTAGTTTATTATGAAACGAAATTCATTGAGTTGAAACAGAGATTGTGATTAACGATGGTTAAGTTGTTAATCGAAGGATTATAGCATATTAGTAATATGAATTTAACCGAGTAGTATCTACCCTTTTTCAATTCATACATAATAGCTTAGTACGAAAAGATATATTATTGTTTCAAAATTTATATATATAAGATATACATATAAATTCTTCAGAAGGAATGAGTTAATACTTCATAACTCGTTGATACAATATATGCGTTGTTGATTAGTGATGATGTCCGCGGTGATTATGAAACTGGCAGTGCTTCTGATGTTGTAGATGTTACTGATTCGACGATGCTGACGGCACTGACGGTGCTGGTGTAGCTTGTGGTGCCACAGGTGTTGCTGGTGTTGGTGATACTTGTAGTGACCCGAACTTTTCTATGTTTATATATATTAATTGAGATTGATATTTACATGATTAAATGTTTCCAACATGTTAAGCAATCAAACTTGTTAAGACTTGATTAATTGAAATATGTTTCATATAGACAATTGACCACCCAAGTTGACCAGCGATTCACGAACGTTAAAACTTGTAAAAATGACATGACGATATATATATGGATATACATATGGTTAACATGAGATTATGATAAGTAAGTATCTCCATAAGTATATTAACAATGAGTTATATACATATAAACAAGACTACTAACTTAAGGATTTCGAGACGAGACATATATGTAACGATTATCGTTGTAACGACATTTAAATGTATATATATCATATTAAGATATATTAATATATCATAATATCATGATAATATAATAATTTAACATCTCATTAGATATAATAAACAATGGGTTAACAACATTAATTGAGATCGTTAACTTAAAGGTTTCAAAACAACACTTACATGTAACGACTAACGATGACTTAACGGCTCAGTTAAAATTTATATACATGTAGTGTATTTAGATGTATTAAAATACTTTTGGAAGACTTCAAGACATATATCAAAACACTCATACTTAACGAAAATGGTTACAGTTACTTTCCCATTCTTTTCTTTCATCAAGAATTCTAGTCGTATTCTTACCCGTATTATACACAGCTTCAAAACGTACTTACTATGGGTATATACCAATAGGAACTAGCATGGGATTCCACTCTTGATTATGTCATGTATTACTAATCAATTTTAACTTCTACCATGAGCTAGTCAACTAACTAGAACTCCTTTTAACCCCACTCACCACTCACCAATTACCACTCATCATTCACTCCATTTCACTTCCAATTCTCTTTCTAATTCTCTCTCAACACACACACACTATTATGAATGTATTTTTCCAATAGTTAATCATCATCTTCATCAAAAATCACTTCAAGAATCAAGCTATAATCATCATAGGAAGAACACTTCAAGAACACTTCAAAAATCCCTTCAAGTTTACTAATTTACTTCCAAGCTTTCTAATCCATTCCAAGTAATCATCTAAGATCAAGAAACCTTTGTTATATATAGTAGGTTATCTTTCTTATTCAAGGTAATATTCATATTCAAACTTGGATTCAATTTCTATAACTATAAACTATCTTAATTCGAGTAAAAATCTTACTTGAACTTGTTTTTGTGTCATGATCCTACTTCAAGAACTTTCAAGCCATCCAAGATCCTTTGAAGCTAGATCATTTCTTGTAACTTCCAGTAGGTTTACCTACTAAACTTGAGGTAGTAATGATGTTCATAACATCATTCGATTCATATATATAAAACTATCTTATTCGAAGGTTTAAACTCGTAATCACTAGAACATAGTTTAGTTAATTCTAAACTTGTTCGCAAACAAAAGTTAATCCTTCTAACTTGACTTTTAAAATTAACTAAACATATGTTCTATATCTATATAATATGCTAACTTAATGATTTAAAACCTGGAAACACGAAAAACACCGTAAAACCGGATTTACGCCGTCGTAGTAACACCGCGGGCTGTTTTGGGTTAGTTAATTAAAAACTATGATAAACTTTGATTTAAAAGTTGTTATTCTGAGAAAATGATTTTTATTATGAACATGAAACTATATCCAAAAATTATGGTTAAACTCAAAGTGGAAGTATGTTTTCTAAAATGGTCATCTAGACGTCGTTCTTTCGACTGAAATGACTACCTTTACAAAAACGACTTGTAACTTATTTTTCCGACTATAAACCTATACCTTTTCTGTTTAGATTCATAAAATAGAGTTCAATATGAAACCATAGCAATTTTATTCACTCAAAACGGATTTAAAACGAACAAGTTATGGGTAAAACAAGATTGGATAATTTTTCTCATTTTAGCTACGTGAAAATTGGTAACAAATCTATTCCAACCATAACTTAATCAACTTGTATTGTATATTATGTAATCTTGAGATACCATAGACACGTATACAATGTTTCGACCTATCATGTCGACACATCTATATATATTTCAGAACAACCATAGACACTCTATATGTGAATGTTGGAGTTAGCTATACAGGGTTGAGGTTGATTCCAAAATATATATAGTTTGAGTTGTGATCAATACTGAGATACGTATACACTGGGTCGTGGATTGATTCAAGATAATATTTATCGATTTATTTATGTACATCTAACTGTGGACAACTAGTTGTAGGTTACTAACGAGGACAGCTGACTTAATAAACTTAAAACATCAAAATATATTAAAAGTGTTGTAAATATATTTTGAACATACTTTAATATATATGTATATATTGTTATAGGTTCGTGAATCAACAGTGGCCAAGTCTTACTTCTCGACGAAGTAAAAATCTGTGAAAGTGAGTTATAGTCCCACTTTTAAAATCTAATATTTTTGGGATGAGAATACATGCAGGTTTTATAAATGATTTACAAAATAGACACAAGTACGTGAAACTACATTCTATGGTTAAATTATCAAAATCGAATATGCCCCTTTTTATTAAGTCTGGTAATCTAAGAATTAGGGAACAGACACCCTAATTGATGCGAATCCTAAAGATAGATCTATTGGGCCTAACAAACCCCATCCAAAGTACCGGATGCTTTAGTACTTCGAAATTTATATCATATCCGAAGGGTGTCCCGGAATGATGGGGATATTCTTATATATGTATCTTGTTAATGTCGGTTACCAGGTGTTCACCATATGAATGATTTTTATCTCTATGTATGGGATGTGTATTGAAATATGAAATCTTGTGGTCTATTGTTACGATTTGATATATATAGGTTAAACCTATAACTCACCAACATTTTTGTTGACGTTTAAAGCATGTTTATTCTCAGGTGAATATTAAGAGCTTCCGCTGTTGCATACTAAAATAAGGACAAGATTTGGAGTCCATGTTTGTATGATATTGTGTAAAAACTGCATTCAAGAAACTGATTTCGATGTAACATATTTGTATTGTAAACCATTATGTAATGGTCGTGTGTAAACAGGATATTTTAGATTATCATTATTTGATAATCTACGTAAAGCTTTTTAAACCTTTATTTATGAAATAAAGGTTATGGTTTGTTTTAAAAATGAATGCAGTCTTTGAAAAACGTCTCATATAGAGGTCAAAACCTCGCAACGAAATCAATTAATATGGAACGTTTTTAATCAATAAGAACGGGACATTTCAATTGGTATCCGAGCGTTGGTCTTAGAGAACCAGAATTTTGCATTAGTGTGTCTTATCTAGTTTGTTAGGATGCATTAGTGAGTCTGGACTTCGACCGTGTTTACTTGAAAAATGATTGCTTAACAAATTTTGTTGGAAACTATATATTTTTAACATGTGAATATTATGTGATATATTAATCTCTTAACGCGTTTGATATTATGTGATAGATGTCTACCTCTAGAACAAGTCCCATTGACTCACCTAATAATAATGAAGAGTCAAATGTAAATTGGAATGATTCGTGGACTGATTCACAAGTTCCCGAAGAGGAACCGGAAAAAGAGTCGGAACCAGAAGAAGAATCGGAACCGGAAGAAGAATCGGAACCGGATGAAGAAATAGAACCGGTGGGGGAAATAATAAAATGGTTAAGAAAAAGAAAATCCTCAACCAACCGACCAAGGTTAATTATGGTCAATGGTGTTTCCGCTAAGGAAGCAAAATATTGGGAGGATTACCAATTCTCCGATGAATCGAATTCTGACGAGAATTCCGATGATGTTATAGAAATTACCCCAACTGAATTTAAAAAGGCAAAAGAAAATAATAAGGGAGAGGGCATAAAAATAGAGAAATCTAATTCCAACCCCGATGAACTTTATACGTATCGTCAACCCCCGAAGTCCTTAAGTTGTAACAATGACCCGGGAACCTCTAAACCACCAGGTTTTTCTAAACCAATGTGGATAACGACGGCTCGTATTAGGGGAACATCATATATCCCTAGAAACTTGGCAAAACGAACCAAAACCGAAGAAGAAGAAGAAACAAGCGAGTCGGAATAAGATAGTTGTATTCGTGTGGTGTAATATAAGTAATATAGTGTGCTTATGCTTTATGATATATGTAAAAATTGCTTGTATTAATAAGTATTTTTTTTATGAATCTAACTCTTGTCTATTTTACAGTATAAAAACACAAAATGGATAGACAACCCAATATTTTAAGAGACCTACCCGGAGACATGATTGATAAAATCTTGTCTAGAGTCGGTCAGAATTCTTCGGCACAACTATTTAAGGCGAGATCAGTTTGTAAGACATTCGAAGAACGTTCCAAGAATGCCTTGGTTTATAAAAGGCTTTCGTTCGAAAGATGGGGGATATCACATTAGGAAATCCATAAGTTACGATGTGTTTACTTTGACGCATATATTGTGGGGAACCCAAATGCTATTTTACGCAATGGGTTAAGAAATTATTTTGACTCAATATATCCGAATATTGGACTTCGTGATTTAGAAAAAGCGGCTAACATGCAACATAAAGAAGCATGTTATGCTTACGGATTAGTAATGTTCGCTTCTCACCAAAGTGAGAACAAGAACATCGGGCTACAACTATTAAACAAAACGTTCCCACAAGTGACGGAGTCGGTAATTGGGGTAAGAAATGAGGTTTTTAGATTGTTACGGGACTGTTGGACATTACGTAACCCTCGTCCCTTTGACGACGTTACAACACGCTGTCTTATCAACGGCCATAACGGTTATGTTCCACAAGACCAAGGATGGGAAGTAATCCTAGTAAAACCAGAATGCATGACTTGTTTCTGGACGTATGAATTACGTGTCTTTATTGCCTTTGCTGAACGACTTGTGTACTAGCTAGAATTATCTTCACAACCATCTTGTATCAAATTTATTGTGTGCTATATTTCATGCTATATGTAAAATAAGCGGTATTGTAAGTTTGTAAAATATTGTGTAAAAGTTTGAACGTGAAATATTATTATAATCAGTTTTTCATATAGAATTGTAGTAGTTGAATTGTATATTAGCTACTAAGTATGAACTTAACGGGTAGGTACTACCCGAATTTAAACTTATAAAACGCTAATATGAAGAAAAAGCTTTTACAAAATGAGTTCATATTATGCTACGAAATACTATTAACTACTCTTAATATTCTGTATGATTAACTTGTTCCATTTGACTATTTTGAAGGAAATGGCACCGACTACTCGACACACCGTGAATATGAATGAAGAGGAATTCCGTACTTTTCTAGCTTCAAACATAGCCGCAGTACAGGCTGCGCTACATACCAACAATAACCTTGGATCTAGCAGTACAGGAAATCGTGTAGGATGCACCTACAAAGAATTCACTGCCTGCAAACCTTTGGAATTTAATGGAACCGAAGGACCGATCGGATTGAAACGGTGGACCGAGAAGGTCGAATCGGTGTTTGCCATAAGTAAGTGTACTGAAGAGGACAAAGTAAAGTACGCTACGCATACCTTCACAGGTTCTGCGTTAACATGGTGGAATACCTATCTAGAGCAAGTGGGACAAGACGATGCGTACGCACTACCGTGGTCAGCATTCAAGCACTTGATGAACGAGAAGTACCGTCCCAGAACCGAAGTCAATAAGCTCAAGACAGAACTTAGAGGGTTACGAACCCAAGGATTTGATATTACCACGTACGAAAGACGATTCACAGAATTGTGCCTATTGTGTCCGGGAACATTCGAAGATGAGGAAGAGAAGATCGACGCGTTTGTGAAAGGATTACCAGAAAGAATCCAAGAAGATATAAGTTCACACGAGCCCGCCTCCATAAAACAGGCATATAGAATGGCTCACAAACTAGTGAACCAGATTGAAGAAAGAATTAAAGAACAGACTGCTGAAGAGGCCAATGTGAAGCAAGTCAAAAGAAAGTGGGAGGAAAACGGTGATAAGAATCACCAATACAACAACAACAGCAATTACAACAATAATCGCAACAATTATCCCAACAATCGCAACATCAATCGCAACTACAACAAACGGCCCAACAACAACAACAACAACAACAACAACAACAACAACAACAACAACTACAACAATCATCCCAACAACAATAATAACCGCAACAACAACAACAATCAGAAGCAGCTATGCCAAAGGTGTGAAAAGTATCACTCGGGGTTCTGCACCAAATTTTGCAACAAGTGTAAAAGAAATGGTCATAGCGCGGCGAAGTGTGAGGTCTACGGACCAGGGGTTAATAGAACGAAAGGAACAAATGGTGTCGGAACGAGTAATGGCGGAGCAAGTAGTGTCGGAGCAAGTTATGCCAATGTAGTTTGTTATAAATGTGGAAAACCGGGCCACATTATTAGAAATTGCCCAAACCAGGAGAACACATATGGACAAGGCCGCGGAAGAGTTTTCAATATTAATGCGGCAGAGGCACAGGAAGACCCGGAGCTTGTTACGGGTACGTTTCTTATTGACAATAAATCTGCTTACGTTTTATTTGATTCGGGTGCGGATAGAAGCTATATGAGTAGAGATTTTTGTGCTAAATTAAGTTGTCCATTGACGCCTTTGGATAGTAAATTTTTACTCGAATTAGCAAATGGTAAATTAATTTCAGCAGATAATATATGTCGGAATCGAGAAATTAAACTGGTTAGTGAAACATTTAAGATTGATTTGATACCAGTAGAGTTAAGGAGTTTTGATGTGATAATCGGTATGGACTGGTTGAAAGAAGTGAAAGCAGAGATCGATTGTTACAAAAATGCAATTCGCATTATACGAGAAAAAGGAAAACCCTTAATGGTGTACGGAGAAAAGGGCAACACGAAGCTACATCTTATTAGTAATTTGAAGGCACAAAAACTAATAAGAAAATGTTGCTATGCTGTTCTAGCACACATCGAGAAAGTACAAACTAAAGAAAAGAGCATCAATGATGTTCCCATTGCAAAAGAATTTCCCGATGTATTTCCGAAAGAATTACCGGGATTACCCCCACATCGATCCGTTGAATTTCAAATAGATCTTGTACCAGGAGATGCACCAATAGCTCGTGCTCCTTACAAACTCGCACCCAGCGAGATGAAAGAACTGCAAAGCCAATTACAAGAACTTTTAGAGCGTGGTTTCATTCGACCAAGCACATCACCGTGGGGAGCTCCTGTTTTGTTTGTCAAGAAGAAAGATGGTACATTCAGGTTGTGTATCGATTACCGAGAGTTGAACAAACTTACCATCAAGAACCGCTACCCACTACCGAGAATCGACGACTTATTTGATCAACTACAAGGCTCGTCTGTTTATTCAAAGATTGACTTACATTCCGGGTATCATCAAATGCGGGTGAAAGAAGATGATATTCCAAAGACTGCTTTTAGAACACGTTACGGTCATTACGAGTTTATGGTCATGCCGTTTGGTTTAACTAATGCACCAGCTGTGTTCATGGACCTTATGAACCGAGTGTGTGGACCATACCTTGACAAGTTTGTCATTGTTTTCATTGATGACATACTTATTTACTCAAAGAATGACCAAGAACATGGTGAACATTTGAGAAAGGTGTTAGAAGTATTGAGGAAGGAAGAATTGTACGCTAAGTTTTCAAAGTGTGCATTTTGGTTGGAAGAAGTTCAATTCCTCGGTCACATAGTGAACAAAGAAGGTATTAAGGTGGATCCGGCAAAGATAGAAACTGTTGAAAAGTGGGAAACCCCGAAAACTCCGAAACACATACGCCAGTTTTTAGGACTAGCTGGTTACTACAGAAGGTTCATCCAAGACTTTTCCAGAATAGCAAAACCCTTGACTGCATTAACGCATAAAGGGAAGAAATTTGAATGGAAGGATGAACAAGAGAAAGCGTTTCAGTTATTGAAGAAAAAGCTAACTACGGCACCTATATTGTCATTGCCTGAAGGGAATGATGATTTTGTGATTTATTGTGACGCATCAAAGCAAGGTCTCAGTTGTGTATTAATGCAACGAACGAAGGTGATTGCTTATGCCTCTAGACAATTGAAGATTCACGAACAAAATTATACGACGCATGATTTGGAATTAGGCGCGGTTGTTTTTGCATTAAAGACTTGGAGGCACTACTTATATGGGGTCAAAAGTATTATATATACCGACCACAAAAGTCTTCAACACATATTTAATCAGAAACAACTGAATATGAGGCAGCGTAGGTGGATTGAATTATTGAATGATTACGACTTTGAGATTCGTTACCACCCGGGGAAGGCAAATGTGGTAGCCGATGCCTTGAGCAGGAAGGACAGAGAACCCATTCGAGTAAAATCTATGAATATAATGATTCATAATAACCTTACTACTCAAATAAAGGAGGCGCAACAAGGAGTTTTAAAAGAGGGAAATTTAAAGGATGAAATACCCAAAGGATCGGAGCAGCATCTTAATATTCGGGAAGACGGAACCCGGTATAGGGCTGAAAGGATTTGGGTACCAAAATTTGGAGATATGAGAGAAATGGTACTTAGAGAAGCTCATAAAACCAGATACTCAATACATCCTGGAACGGGGAAGATGTACAAGGATCTCAAGAAACATTTTTGGTGGCCGGGTATGAAAGCCGATGTTGCTAAATACGTAGGAGAATGTTTGACGTGTTCTAAGGTCAAAGCTGAGCATCAGAAACCATCAGGTCTACTTCAACAACCCGAAATCCCAGAATGGAAATGGGAAAATATTACCATGGATTTCATCACTAAATTGCCAAGGACTGCAAGTGGTTTTGATACTATTTGGGTAATAGTTGATCGTCTCACCAAATCAGCACACTTCCTGCCAATAAGAGAAGATGATAAGATGGAGAAGTTAGAACGACTGTATTTGAAGGAAGTCATCTCCAGACATGGAATACCAATCTCTATTATCTCTGATAGGGATGGCAGATTTATTTCAAGATTCTGGCAGACATTACAGCAAGCATTAGGAACTCGTCTAGACATGAGTACTGCCTATCATCCACAAACTGATGGGCAGAGCGAAAGGACGATACAAACGCTTGAAGACATGCTACGAGCATGTGTTATTGATTTCAGAAACAGTTGGGATCGACATCTACCGTTAGCAGAATTTTCCTACAACAACAGCTACCATTCAAGCATTGAGATGGCGCCGTTTGAAGCACTTTATGGTAGAAAGTGCAGGTCTCCGATTTGTTGGAGTGAAGTGGGGGATAGACAGATTACGGGTCCGGAGATTATACAAGAAACTACCGAGAAGATCATCCAAATTCAACAACGGTTGAAAACCGCCCAAAGTCGACAAAATAGCTACGCTGACATTAAAAGAAAAGATATAGAATTTGAAATTGGAGAGATGGTCATGCTTAAAGTTGCACCTTGGAAAGGCGTTGTTCGATTTGGTAAACGAGGGAAATTAAATCCAAGGTATATCGGACCATTCAAGATTATTGATCGTGTCGGACCAGTAGCTTACCGACTTGAGTTACCTTAACAACTCGTGGCTGTACATAACACTTTCCACGTCTCGAATTTGAAGAAATGTTTTGCTAAAGAAGATCTCACTATTCCGTTAGATGAAATCCAAATCAACAAAAAACTTCAATTCATCGAAGAACCCGTCGAAATAATGGATCGTGAGGTTAAAAGACTTAAGCAAAACAAGATACCAATTGTTAAGGTTCGATGGAATGCTCATAGAGGACCCGAGTTCACCTGGGAGCATGAAGATCAGATGAAGAAGAAATACCCGCATCTATTTCCAGAAGATTCGTCAACACCTTCAACAGCTTAAAATTTCGGGACGAAATTTATTTAACGGGTAGGTACTGTAGTGACCCAAACTTTTTCATGTTTATATATATTAATTGAGATTGATATTTACATGATTAAATGTTTCCAAGATGTTAAGCAATCAAACTTGTTAAGACTTGATTAACTGAAATATGTTTCATATAGACAATTGACCACCCAAGTTGACCGGCGATTCACGAACGTTAAAACTTGTAAAAACGACATGACGATATATATATATGGATATACATATGGTTAACATGAGATTATGATAAGTAAGTATCTCCATAAGTATATTAACAATGAGTTATATACATATAAACAAGACTACTAACTTAAGGATTTCGAGACGAGACATATATGTAACGATTATCGTTGTAACGACATTTAAATGTATATATATCATATTAAGATATATTAATATATCATAATATCATGATAATATAATAATTTAACATCTCATTAGATATAATAAACAATTGGTTAACAACATTAATTGAGATCGTTAACTTAAAGGTTTCAAAACAACACTTACATGTAACGACTAACGATGACTTAACGACTCAGTTAAAATGTATATACATGTAGTGTATTTAGATGTATTAGCATACTTTTGGAAGACTTTAAGACATATATCAAAACACTCATACTTAACGAAAATGGTTACAGTTACTTTCCCATTCTTTTCTTTCATCAAGAATTCTAGTCGTATTCTTACCCGTATTATACACAGCTTCAAAACGTACTTACTATGGGTATATACCAATAGGAACTAGCATGGGATTCCACTCTTGATTATGTCATGTATGACTAATCAATTTTAACTTCTACCATGAGCTAGTCAACTAACTAGAACTCCTTTTAACCCCACTCACCACTCACCAATTACCACTCATCATTCACTCCATTTCACTTCCAATTCTCTTTCTAATTCTCTCTCAACACACACACACTATTATGAACGTATTTTTCCAGTAGTTAATCATCATCTTCATCAAAAATCACTTCAAGAATTAAGCTATAATCATCATAGGAAGAATACTTCAAGAACACTTCAAAAATCCCTTCAAGTTTACTAATTTACTTCCAAGCTTTCTAATCCATTCCAAGTAATCATCTAAGATCAAGAAACCTTTGTTATATATAGTAGGTTATCTTTCTTATTCAAGGTAATATTTATATTCAAAATTTGATTCAATTTCTATAACTATAAACTATCTTAATTCGAGTAAAAATCTTACTTGAACTTGTTTTTGTGTCATGATCCTACTTCAAGAACTTTCAAGCCATCCAAGATCCTTTGAAGCTAGATCAATTCTTGTCACTTCCAGTAGGTTTACCTACTAAACTTGAGGTAGTAATGATGTTCATAACATCATTCGATTCATATATATAAAACTATCTTATTCGAAGGTTTAAACTCGTAATCACTAGAACATAGTTTAGTTAATTCTAAACTTGTTCGCAAACAAAAGTTAATCCTTCTAACTTGACTTTTAAAATTAACTAAACACATGTTCTATATCTATATGATATGCTAACTTAATGATTTAAAACCTGGAAACACGAAAAACACCGTAAAACCGGATTTACGCCGTCGTAGTAACACCGCGGGCTGTTTTGGGGTAGTTAATTAAAAACTATGATAAACTTTGATTTAAAAGTTGTTATTCTGAGAAAATGATTTTTATTATGAACATGAAACTATATCCAAAAATTATGGTTAAACTCAAAGTGGAAGTATGTTTTCTAAAATGGTCATCTAGACGTTGTTCTTTCGACTGAAATGACTACCTTTACAAAAATGACTTGTAACTTATTTTTTCGACTATAAACCTATACTTTTTCTGTTTAGATTCATAAAATAGAGTTCAATATGAAACCATAACAATTTGATTCACTCAAAACGGATTTAAAACGAAAAAGTTATGGGTAAAACAAGATTGGATAATTTTTCTCATTTTAGCTACGTGAAAATTGGTAACAAATCTATTCCAACCATAACTTAATCAACTTGTATTGTATATTATGTAATCTTGAGATACCATAGACACGTATACAATGTTTCGACCTATCATGTCGACACATCTATATATATTTCGGAACAACCATAGACACTCTATATGTGAATGTTGGAGTTAGCTATACAGGGTTGAGGTTGATTCCAAAATATATATAGTTTGAGTTGTGATCAATACTGAGATACGTATACACTGGGTCGTGGATTGATTCAAGATAATATTTATGGATTTATTTATGTACATCTAACTGTGGACAACTAGTTGTAGGTTACTAACGAGGACAGCTGACTTAATAAACTTAAAACATCAAAATATATAAAAAGTGTTGTAAATATATTTTGAACATACTTTAATATATATGTATATATTGTTATAGGTTCGTGAATCAACAGTGGCCAAGTCTTACTTCTCGACGAAGTAAAAATCTGTGAAAGTGAGTTATAGTCCCACTTTTAAAATCTAATATTTTTGGGATGAGAATACATGCAGGTTTTATAAATGATTTACAAAATAGACACAAGTACGTGAAACTACATTCTATGGTTGAATTATCGAAATCGAATATGCCCCTTTTTATTAAGTCTGGTAATCTAAGAATTAGGGAACAGACACCCTAATTGACGCGAATCCTAAAGATAGATCTATTGGGCCTAACAAACCCCATCCAAAGTACCGGATGCTTTAGTACTTCAAAATTTATATCATATCCGAAGGGTGTCCCGGAATGATGGGGATATTCTTATATATGCATCTTATTAATGTCGGTTACCAGGTGTTCACCATATGAATGATTTTTATCTCTATGTATGGGATGTGTATTGAAATATGAAATCTCGTGGTCTATTGTTACGATTTGATATATATAGGTTAAACCTATAACTCACCAACATTTTTTGTTGACGTTTAAAGCATGTTTATTCTCAGGTGAATACTAAGAGCTTTTGCTGTTGCATACTAAAATAAGGACAAGATTTGGAGTCCATGTTTGTATGATATTGTGTAAAAACTGCATTCAAGAAACTGATTTCGATGTAACATATTTGTATTGTAAACCATTATGTAATGGTCGTGTGTAAACAGGATATTTTAGATTATCATTATTTGATAATCTACGTAAAGCTTTTTAAACCTTTATTTATGAAATAAAGGTTATGGTTTGTTTTAAAAATGAATGCAGTCTTTGAAAAACGTCTCATATAGAGGTCAAAACCTCGCAACGAAATCAATTAATATGGAACGTTTTTAATCAGTAAGAACGGGACATTTCAATACTGATGGTGATGCTGGTGGTACTTCCGGTGATGCTTGTATAACAAGTCTAGCTTATAATTCACGCACCATTCTTGTCAGGGTTTCTTCTATCATTTCAGTTCACTCATCTGATTTACAGTTAGGTCTAGAATAAGTAATCTCTAAAACTTTAGAGATTACATAATCGCCATAGAATACTTTATGAATCAATACTTCATCGGTTATTGTTGTTGGTATTCCTTGGTATCTACAGAGCGTGTGACGTTGATGCTCGTGGGACAGATTGTGACGTTGAGGCTTGCGATGCGAGTGTTTGTGGTGGTAGTGGTACTGTTGGTGTTGATGATGGTGGTACTGCTGATGCCGGTGATGATGCTGGTGCTTGTAATCTTTGCACCATATTCTCCAAAGCCACTACCCGAGAGCGAAGCTCGTTGACTTCTTCTATTACACGGGGATGATTGTCGGTTCGAACGAGCGGATGAATAAGATCTAGAATTTGAGATAGTATATAATCGTGACGAGATACTCTGGAAATGAGAGAGAAAATGGTGTTTTGAACAGGTTCGCTGGTAAGTGCTTCAGGTCCTTCGCCAAGAGGGAAATGTGGTGGATGGAAGGGATCGCCTTCTTCTTATTTCCAATGATTAAGTAGGCTTCGAACCCATCCCCAATTCATCCAGAATAGATGATGGCTAATTGGTTGATCCATTCCGGTCACACTGCTTTCGGAGCTCGAGTGAAACTCCATATTGGAATCCGAGGGACTTGAACTAGTGGCGAATTCCATTTCGTACGATTGAATAAAGGATTTTTCAATATAAAATAAATTATCGGATGGTATTCTAATTACATAGAATATATATATATATATATATATATATATATATATATATATATATATATATATATATAGAACAAAACAATTCGTAGATTACGGAGGAATTTACGGGATATTTCAGGCAAAGTTTACAGTAACAGATACGCTAAGATATGAATTAGCAGATACGCTAAGATATGAATTTTGTCTATACACTATTCATGCTATCAATGCAGTAAAACGTGTCTAGACTTAAGATGATAAGCATGTAATTTTCGACAAAAATGATAAGCAAAACTTTTGATATGCAGACACGGTCGAAGTCCAGACTCACTAATGCATCTTAATAACTATCAGTTTGACACACTAATGTAAGACCTGGTTCGCTAAGACCACCACTCTGATACCACATGAAATGACCCGTCCTAATCCATAAGGACGAATACAATAACATATGATTACATTGCGAGGTATTTGACCTCTATATGATACATTTTACAAATACTGCATTCATTTTTAAAAGACATACTTTTATTACATTGAAAGTTGACAGGCATGCATACTCTTTCATAATATATCCAAACTATAAATGATTTAATAATAATCTTGTTGAATTCAATGACTCGAATGCAACGTCTTTTGAAATATGTCATGAATGACTCCAAGTAATATCTTTAAAATGAGCAAATGCACAACGGAAGATTTCTTTCATACCTGAGAATAACATGCTTAAAAGTGTCAACCAAAAGGTTGGTGAGTTCATTAGTTTATCATATTCAATCATTTCTATAATTTTAATAGACCACAAGATTTTCATATTTATAAACAGAATTCTCTCGTCTGCATAAAGATAAAATCATTCATATGGTGAACACCTGATAACCGACCTTAACAAGATGCATATAGACTATCCCCAAAAAAAATATACAGGCCCCATACCATTTTCCAGTATGAGGGTTGTATAAGCATACAGGCCACATTCCATTTTCCAGAATGCAGGTTGTATA
The DNA here is from genome assembly GCF_046630445.1 of Rutidosis leptorrhynchoides. NCBI lineage: Eukaryota > Viridiplantae > Streptophyta > Magnoliopsida > Asterales > Asteraceae > Rutidosis > Rutidosis leptorrhynchoides. The sequence continues at coordinate 26,228,652 of NC_092337.1, forward strand.
CTAAAATTCGAAGTACTAAAGCATTTCATTTTCCAGAATGGGGGGTGTTAGTGCTCGTAGATCTACCTTTAGGATTTGCGTCAATTAATGGCCATTATACCGGCTCCATACCATTTTCCAGCATGAAGGTTGTATAATAAACACTAATTCTTAGGTTACCAAGCTAAAAGAGGTGATATTCGGTCTAATAATCCAACCATAGAATGTAGTTTTGAGTACTTGTGTCTATTTCGTCAAACATTTATAAAAGTAGCGCATGTATTCTCAGTCCCAAAAATATATATTGCAAAAGCATTTAAAAGGGAGCAAATGAAACTCACAATACTGTATTTCGTAGTAAAAATACATATGACGTCATTGAACAAGTGTAGTGTTGGTCTCGGAATCACCAACCTATATTAAGTATATATATTTATATGTTGATCAATATCTGTCTAACAATTTAGGTCCTGTCGTAGTTTATCACAATCCTAATGCTCAAGATTAACATGCAGAAATTAACAAAAGTATTCTAATCCAAAAATGACTTTCAAAATTTATACATGTTTATTATATATTTATATTACAAAAGTATAAGTCTTGATAGTTGAATGAATCGATAATTTACAAAACTCAAATTATCACATAACTGACTAAATTGTCATGTTCAGAAATTTTTAGATAAATCAATGTAACTAGTTTATATACATTTATTTGTAATCTACATGTTATTTTAATGGATTATATGTTATTTTAATAATTAAATAACTTATATTTATTCTACATATTTTAAGTAATTAATATTTATATAGTAAATATTTCTTAAATTATTTCATCATTTATTATAATGTATTAATGATAAAAATTTATGTTTATATATGATAAAAAAAAATATATTTTATATATTAAGTATTATAATTTGTATAACGTTTACATAATATCATTTTAATGATAAAAAATATAATATTATGTATTATTAATATAATTGTATTACATGTAATAAATATATATTTGTATCAAATATTTATTTGATTAAATAATATAATATCGATAATAATAATAATGAACCAAAAGTTGTATTATTTTGTAATAATAATAATATTAATTACTTTAATAATAATAATAATAATAATAATAATAATAATAATAATAATAATAATAATAACAACAATATTTATATTTACTAATGATAATAATAATTTTGATAATAAATAATAATCTTTTGTAGTAATACTAATATCATAATAATAATAATATTTTATATAAAAATAATAATTCTATTCAAAATGATAATTTTTAATAATACTAAAATGATAATAATAATGATATTTTATAATGACAATGACACTTCTATCAAAAATGATAATTTTAATAAAAATGTTAGTTTTAATATTAATGATACCTTTAATAATAATGATGATAAAAATAATGAAAACGATATTTTTCTAAATCAATATCTTACAATATTTCAATTTCATCATGATATTTATACTCATTATTTCCTAATCGATTTGTTTAATAGCTTTTAGTCCTCTTTATATCGCATTCATAATACTGATAATAACAATAGTAATCATAATAGTTAGATGTTACAAATATTAGTTTTAATGATAATGATACTACTAATAATAAATATTATAATAATTTTAATGATAATCCTAATAATAATAATATCGACGATAATAACGACGATAGTAATAATAATACTAAAATTAATAATAATTTAGTTGGCTATATCTTTTAATTCTTTTGTCGAAACTACACGATTTCTAAATGAAAAGTTATTAATTTTTCGCAAGCTTTCCAACGATATGCATATCATATACCTTATCTCAGTAGCATATGTATTAAAATCATGATTTATCATAAACTATTTAACGATGAAATTAAGAATACAAGCATACATAATCATATCTACTCGAGCACTAGTCAGGGATACACTATTAATATGTAAAAGATAAGATATGAATGCTCACGTATCAATATTGTGATTCAATATTGCAGGAAAGTACGTAGACGCAACGGAGATGATAAACCCTAGGTTGACCTCACGAACAATACTCATGATCATTACCCATAACCTCCATAGCTATAATTCATAATCTCCTTAACTTTGACTCACTTAAAAACACGTTTTGAAAACATTCGAACAGCACTTCGTCGTAATATTTTATGTATAATATTAGTTAATAATAATAATAATAATAATAATAATAATAATAATAATAATAATAATAATAAGGATAATAATAATAATAATAATAATAATAATAATAATAATAATAATAATAATAATAATAATAATAATAATAATAATAATAATGATGATGATAATAATAAGATTAATAATAATATATTAATAATAATAAGATTAATAATAATATATTAATAATAATAATATAAATATATATAGATATTGTGAGAGAGATAGAGAGATCGAGATAGTTGGATTGAATGAAAACTGAACCAGACTCGATTAGCTTTATAAAAGAATTCGTTCACTTACACCCCATGCGATCGCATGGGGTTTCTTCCTCATGGCCATGCGATCGCATGGCAGTAGTCTCCAGCTCACATCCCACTTAATGCTCTGCTAACACTCGTTAATTATTATTATATATAAATAATTATATAATCTATATAGTTATTCATATATGATATTATATTTACATGCTTAGTAAAATTATAATTTTAGTTCTGATGACTCCTACGATGTCACTCGACTTATGTCCCGGTTTCGATTTCTCGAACGCATTTTTGTACGCTTAGATAACTGATACTTTATGTTTCGTGTACTGTACCCTTATTCATAACAAGACTCAAATCAATGAAAAACTATCCCACTCAAAGTGTAACTTATTCATTTGAGTGTTTTGGTCATTTGCTTCTTTAAATCAATGTTTCGCTATATATATATATAATAATATAATATTTAGTTTTTCAAACACTAATTATATTTCAAAGCGTAATTTAAGATTGTTTACATAATAGAAATTATTATATCATATAACGTTTTCATTTTAAAACTTAACTGGGTATAGTTTATTTATGTACTAACGTTTATTTTAACTTCTTAAACGTACTAATTATCATATCTACATATCAATCGAATCACTATGTGAGTGTTACTATCGTTTACTTAACTAATTTGAAACCATACATATTTAGTATACATAAACACGTTTTAAATACACGTTGCAAGTTGTTTATATATTTAGTTAAACAATTAGCATTCCGACTTACTGTATATATTCAAATTCAAAAAGGCTTCATCGATATCATACAACATTTTCAATATTATGAAAACTAAATAATTATTTTATCAAAAGACATGAGGCAATCATTGTATTAAAAGTTAAGCAGGAATCTCTACTAACCTTTGTCGAGTTCTCATTATTTGACACTTTTGTTTTTACATGTAAATCACTTTACCATTTTCCGAATATCGTTAAAAATAAACGATTTCTCAAATCAACGTGGACCTCACAATCGAGACCCCTTAACAATATCATAATGTATCTGATAATTCAATCATTTGATATTATCTTTTAATTCCGTTGATAAATATATTGAAAAAACTACGTTCATGTAAAGTATTATTCATCTAATACTTTGTCAACGTTTTCAATTAATACAACTATATATTATATATACATATCCATATACACATAGATTTTCGTGAATCGTCGAGCACAGTCATAGGGTAATTGATTATATGAATATAGTTCCAAAATTTTTAAGATTCAACTTTACAAACTTTGCTTATCGTGTCGAAATCATATAAAGATTAAGTTTAAATTTGGTCGGAAATTTCCGGGTTGTCACAACTATGATAATTCAATGCCCTTTTATGCAGTCGCAAGCCTAAACCTGTATATCTCCATTCGTATCATTTTCTACATCTAATGTAATTATACCTGCTAAGTACATCTAATGTAGTTAGTATTTTATACATCTACGTCGAGGCAGTAACCCATATGAAATATACTGAAACTTGCAAACTAAATATATAAAAGATGCAAGATTATAGACTATAGTTTAAAGATATATATATATATATATATATATATATATATATATATATATATATATATATATATATATATATATATATATATATATATATATATATATATATATATATATATATATATATATATATATATATATATATATATATATATATATATATAGTCTACGGAAAATCGTACCAAAAAAGACATGAGATACCAGAGAGATGGAGGGATTGACGAATAGTGTGAATGACTTGAATCTTCGTCAACGGTGAATGAGGAGTTGAATCTATTGGCATTTGCATACATGTTGAACTTTAACGGCATGCATAAACTGTCATTAACTTCTAGGACCAAACGCGTAATATAAACAAAAGTTGCGACTAACCAAGTTGAAGATAAACTTTAGTCCCTCCCATGCATTTTGGTGCGAAGTTCTGGGATCAACTGTGTAATTTTGTCTTATTAAAAAATAAACTTCATAGTTATAATACACACACACATACGCGCGCGCGCGCGCACACATACACACACACACACACACACACACATATATATATATATATATATATATATATATATATATATATATATATATATATATAGTGAGAAGATACAACGCTAAGTAACCTTCTGGGGAAAAGCAAATTTGATTTTTTATATCTTTAAATTTAGAGTTCAAATTAAAAAAATAATTCTGGAATTAGTATTCATTGAGTAGATTTATAAATAAAATAATTTTTTTACAACTTGTTATCATACATCTTATGTACGATAGTAGGTTATCATACATCTAATTTATGATAACTAAAACTAATGAAAAATGACCGATGAAAAACAATGTTTAGGGTTTTTTTTACAGCAGATTGAGATCACCTAAGAGGACCAAACCACCTCAACGATCATCTCCTATAGTTGCATAACCCGCCTCCAACTTCTGCTCTAGAGGAATCTCGGACCAATCCGAGAGCAAAGCCGGTAACAAAGAGTGTCAGGCCACTACCATTTAAGCTACAACACAAGGTTAATAATGTTTAAGGTTTAGTCTTTAGGGTTTAGAAATTAGAGTTTAGATTTTAGGGTTTATGGTTTAGATTGAGTCTTTAACACGAATGATTTAGAGTTTATGCTTTTGGGTTTAGGGACTAAACAATGAATATTATATATATATATATATATATATATATATATATATATATATATATATATATATATATATATATATATATATATATATATATATATATATATATATATATATATATATATATATATATATCAGGCTGGCTTTAAACCCATGGAAATTTGATCCTACCATTTCCATGACGTCTTTTTATTTTTATTTATCTATCTATTTATTTATCCATTTTTTTTTGTCAGAGGTCCTCACGGAAGCAATCTCTCTACCCCGAAGTAGAGAGGGGATGACTTTCTCTTCCGGTGGGTGCAAATATTTTTTTTCATCAACTTGTGGTTAGAAAGAAGACTTCTCTTTTATTCAAAGGTAGAGGAATGATTGTCTACATCTCATTACCCCCATACCTAGCATTTGTAGGATGGGTTTTGCTGTTGTATATATATATATATATATATATATATATATATATATATATATATATATATATATATATATATATATATATATATATATATATATTCAAGTTTACTAGGTTTCAAGCTAGTGCCCGAAAGGATCTAAAGAGGGCATTTGGGGTAATATTATTGTGGATTGTTGTGTCATATTGCATAATATGATTTTAGAAGATAACGGATTTGCGTTGAGTGATTGGGAGGAAGATTTCATTACCGAAGACATGGAGAATCGTCCAGAGCGTATAAGGAATATAGGACGGGATCAAGACATTATCATTCGAGAGATAAGAAATAGTGTGGTGCACGACATACTAACTGATGATCTAGTCGAGCATATTTGGAACCTTTCGTCCACATTCCGCACTATGAATTAGTTTATTTTATAATTAAAATCGTATTATTAAATTTATATAATGGTTAAATTTTATGTATTGTTGAATTATATTATGAAATATTAATTTATGACTTTTTTATATTTTATATATATTATATTTTATGTAATATATTTTCATATTTATTAAATATAAAAAATATAAAACTGGTGAGACCGACAAGAATTTGACACTCAAATCTGACACAAGGGTTATTGAGGGTCAAATTCTGACACTGCACGTCACAGGCAAATTACACTCTTTAGCCAAAAAGTGCACCATCTTTCTGTGACGTCATAGGTAAGGTTTATATATGGTCTTACTGAAAAGAATGTTAAACGTGTTTGTGCTGATATGACGTTGATGTTGAGGAGAGAAGTTCTGTGAAAGAGGTGAATGATAGGGTGTGGCCTTATGAATGTTTAGTCGTGAATTAATCTTAACTCGCTGTCGAACCCTAGTTTCACGCCGGGGGTTCGGTTTTAAATGTATTTTATTGTGTTTAGTTACGGAGCCTACGAGTCAAAAATCAAAGTATATGAAAAGTACCCTAAATATTTAGCGTTTTTTAAAAAGTGTCAGTTTTGCGTATAGTTAGTGACATTATGTTCGTAAAATTATTTCGAGTTTAACGATGGTGTCGGAAAAATTTAACTCGTTGCGAGCGAGAATATATGACACGCTGAATATTTGAGTGGAGTTTATTTAAGATATTTTATGAAAATTTTGATTTGACACTTTAACCCCCTGTTTTGGGGGCCGATTTTAAATCTTGAACAAATTGTGTGATTTCGAATGTAAATAACAAGTATTGATCGTTTTATTTGTAATAGAATAAAGCTTGAATTGATACATTGTGATTTACAAATGATCTCTTTATATACCAGAGATTTACAACAGCTATATGGCTAACACAGGAAACAATCTCCTAAGTATGGAAATATAGCTGTAGATCGATGTAGCCTGCTGTCACTTGAGGGAAATGATGAGCTGGATCTGATCCCCTAAAACTATAATTTTTATTTTAATTTCTAACACTCCCCCGCAAGTTGAATAGTGGGATTTCCGATGTTCAACTTGGAAAGTATTTCTTTGAAAAGTCTTCCGTTGACTGATTTGGTTAAGATGTCCGCTAGTTGATCTTCAGATCGTACAAACGGTAAAGAGATTATTTCAGCTTGGAGTTTTTGCTTAATGAAGGGCCTGTCTATCTCAATATGTTTGCTTCGATCGTGTTGGACTGGATTTTCAGAGATTGCTATCGCAGCTTCATTATCACACATGATTTTGATAGGATATTCTGGAGGAAACCCTATCTCGGTTAAAAGTTTCTTGATCCATAAAGCTTCAGTAACACCTCAAGCAATTCCTCTAAACTCTACTTCGGCACTAGACAGAGCTACAACTTTTTGTTTCTTGCTTCTCCATGTAACAAGTTTCCTCCGATCAGAGCGAAATATCCTGAAGTTGATTTCCTATCTCCCTTTTCTCCCCCGTACCCAACATCTGTATATATTTACGTTTCAAGATGATTGTTCTTGTTGAATAACACTCCATCTCCTGCGGTTCCTTTAAGATATCTGATTATTCTCCATACAGCTTCCATGTGAAGGTGTTGAGGTTGATGCATGAACTGGCTAACCACTCCTACAGCATGTGCTATATCTGGGCGAGTGTGAGCTAGGTAGATGAGTTTTCCTACGATCCTCTGGTATTGATTTCGATCAGCTAACTTGGCTTTATCTTCCATGTATAATCTTTGATTTGGAATCATAGGTGTGTCAGTAGGTTTGCAGTCAATCATACCTGTTTCAGCAAGAAGATCAAGGATATATTTTTTCTGACAAATAAAGATTCTCCGTTGGGATCTCAAGACTTCAATCCCTTGGAAATATTTTAGTCTACCCAAGTCTTTCATTTCAAATTCTTTGCAAAGATTGGTTTTTAGTTTTTAAAATTTCTTCTTTATCATTTCCAGTGATAATCATGTCATCAACATAGATTATGAGACAAGTGATGAGATTGTTTCTTTGTTTTAAGAAAAGGGTATGATCAAAATTACTTTTTTTAAAACCGTATTTTTTTATTGTTATGGTAAACCGCCCAAACCAGGCCCTAGGGGATTGTTTTAAGCCATAGAGAGATTTTTTAAGACGACAGACTTCCCTTTCTTTAAAGTCAGAGGTGAATCCGGGAGGTCCCTCCATGTAGACTTCCTCCTTGAGTTCTCCATGTAGAAAGGCGTTTTTAACATCAAATTGATGAAGTGGCCAATCTTTGTTTGCAGCGACTGAGAAAAGGACTCCGATTGTATCAATCTTGGCTACTGGTGAGAATGTTTCTGAGTTGTCAACCCCATAAGTTTGAGTATATCCTTTAGCTAGCAACCGAGCTTTGTATCTTTCTGTAGTTCCATCTGCTTTGTGTTTGAGTGTGAACACCCATCAGCTTCCAACAGTTTTCTTTGATTCTGGAAGTATGCATTTTTCCCATGTATTATTTGTCATGAGGGCCTTCATTTCATCGTCCATTGCCTTTCTCCAGTGGGGTGATTTTAGGGCTTGCTCAATGGAGGTTGGAATTTCTTCAGAGTATAGTGCGGAAGTAAATTTCTTTGCTTCATGTGATAGATTCCCTTTGGCGATGTTTGCCATTGGATATCTTGATCTTGATGTTTCTCTTTCAGGAGAATACCTTTTTGGTGGAACTCCTCGATTAATTCTTGAAGGAAGGACATATTGCTGTTGTGGTGGTTCAGGTTCAGGTTGACTTTGAACAGGTTGGCTTTCATGTTCAGTTTGGGTTTGAACAGGCTGGCTTTCAGGTTGATTAGTTTCACCTCAGTTTGACATGTTCTTTCCTGTACAGGTGTATTCACTTCGTTTTCATGGTT